>NC_135340.1:49749880-49759880 GCF_023851605.1 Tamandua tetradactyla
CAGATGTTAAACGTGTGAGTGAGTAAATGCGAAAAGGATTGAGTTTTAGAGTAAGAATTGTGTCTTTCCACTAAAAGCCATACTGTAGCCAGTTCAGTTAATGAAGATTTTACTAAGTGGAGTAAACATGAAAATGACAATAGTTTAAATAAGAGATTACCTAAATGCTCACAGTTCTTTCATGAAAATCAATAGTCTGTAAGTTATAAGGTAGGCACTGTTATCATTAGGGAGGCTGGTATAATAATATTATAAGTTAATACTGTTTTTTCTTTTTTGGGGGTGTGTGTGCATGGTCTGGGAAGTGAATACTGACTATTTTTGTATCTGAGTATAAGGTGAATTAAAATTTCAAAGAACTGTTGGGAAAATGACCCCATCATGTTATAAGTTGATGACTTTGTTTCTTTCCTTAAGACCTCATTCAGTTTCTCTTTGCTTCCTTCCATATAGCAGCATGTTCTCCCTGGCTTTGGGATAGGCCATAGTTAATAGTCATGTCCTTTTAAAAAGAGTAGTATAGTTGAATGAAAACAGCAGTATAGTTGAATGAAATATTCAGTGAAATTGAACATTTTGTAAAGTTCAAATTTACTCACTATATTTTCTTAAGGTGATGTGCTCTTCTACCTAACCAGTATACTCTCTTGCCAAAAAAAAAGAAGGAATTATATTTCCTCTAATGGAATTACTAAATTTTTGTTCTTACTCTTTGAATAAAATTAACTTCAGTTTTGTTTTGTCTTTTTTTTTTTTTGGCATGGGCAGGCACCAGGAATCAAACCCGGGTCTCCGGCATGGCAGGCAAGAATTCTGCCACTGAGCCACCATTGCACCGCCTGAAATTAACTTTGGTTTTGAAACAAACTGGAATAGGATTTTTTTTTTGCAGTGTGCTGGTTGGTCATCATTACACAGAACAACCAACTTTTAAAACTCTGGCTTTAATAGAAGAAAGTTGGAAAGGCATCCAAATATGTGTTTGGATTTTGATTAGATTGAGTACTCCTTACTAACAGAACTGGGATACTGATTCCTCTGGAATTCATGCTCTGAACCCTTCCTCAGTTCAATTAAAAGCTGAGTTCTTGACTATGTTCTGGACACTGTGCTAGGTGCTGCAGTAGATGGAACGAGAAATATAGCCTATACCCTTTGTCTTCAGAGAACTCACACTTACTTAGTGAGATGCATGGCGCACATACCTAGTAGTAGTAGTTCTCTATGTGCCTTTAGAGATAAAACATGATAGAAAGACTCAAAGGAGAGACACATTCTAGTTTGTAGAAATCAGAGAAAGCATCATGTATCAGAGGAGTATGACTACAGGGGAAGGCAATTTAAGAGAGAGCTGGGTTAGCAAAAGAAGGGAAATGCAAAAATATGAGGTCTGCTTAGGAGCAGTCCAGAGTTACTAAGTGAAAGCTTATATGTGCAAGGGTGGTAGAAATTAAAGTTGGAAAGAATCATTTGGGACCATATGATAGAAGACCTAAGAATTTACATTTGCATTGGTACGCAATGGGAAGCCACTGACAGTTTTGAATAACAGTGACATGATCAGAGCTTTTACTTATTTATTTTTTTATGTCAATTCTTTTCACTGACATAAAACGATGTCAGTGAAAGATATTTACCTGGGGTATCAAGGATTATGTATAGTTCTTATTACTTTTCTGTAATTCCACTCCCTTTCTTTACACTCAAGAAAGCATATTGGAATGTAATTGAAAGTGAGGAATGTTATTATAGAAATAACTAAATCAACTTCACTTATTTTTTTAAAAGGCACTTTGCAGATTTACTTAATGCTAGCTATAAATAATTTGCAATGCACATTATAGTTGATCATGACACAGAACTCTGTATGACAGCAGTTAAGAACCAAGGTTTGAAGAAGATAATATGGCAACACTATGTAGGATGAATTGAAGTAAACAGATTCTAGATATACATAATAGATACTGTTCTTAGGAAACTTAATGCAGATCTGAACTAGGGTTTGCAATGAAAGTGAAGGAGGAAATAAAATTTATTTATAGGGAGTGGGGCAATTTACTGGTTTCAGATAATAAGGAAGAAAAAGGACCCTAGAATGAATCTCAGATTTCAAATGGGCCCATCTTGTATTAATAGAAATAAAAATATTTTGAATGAGGAAGGAAAAGATTGAATTCAGTTTGGGCATGTTAAGTTGAAGTTTCCACAGCACATAATCCTGTAAATTTGGAAATAATGTTTTTTTTCCTCAGGAGCAGATTTATGAGTAATCTATACCTGGAATGTTCTTTCTAACACAGTTCATATTGTTCATGTGAGCCCTGATTTGATTTTTAATTATTCAAGTGAATATTTAGTCCATGAAACTATTGATGATTGAATTTCCATTCCCTTGGTACCTTAAATTCTTCAGACCCCTAAATGGTTTTAAAGGAAATAGAAGGAGTGATGCACATTCCAGGAGAGGATGGCTTGTTGGAAGGAAGTGAATGCAGGGAGTTTCTCTAGCTTGTAATAGCAGGAAATGCTTCCAGTACTGTACAGATCTCTTGTTTGTCATTTACGTGGGAAATACTGTTTTCTTACATACTGCCCTTGGGTGCCTTTCAGACTTTCATATAATCTAAAAACATTAAGAAAAGTCCTAAGTAAAAGACTTTTCAAGCTTCTGCATTATGTGGTGTTTCCCATTTCTTTAAAGTTCTGTTGAATCCTTCTGTCTTTGGAAGCTTGTTGGTCTAAGACAACAAGGTAAAATTGAAGGTGTAGGAATTTTGAGCTTATTTTGGACTCGGAGCCCTTGTTGATAAAAATTGTATCCATGGCAAGGCATTTTCTTTTTTCTATTTATAGACTTGCTTTTTAATAACTGGTGGAATGAGAAAATGACTTATTTTCACTAGTTTGAAACAGAAGTATAGAAACATTATTTGCATGATAAATATTAATGGTAATGATTACACTGAAAGTTTTTGTCATACAAGAAGCTCAGAATTAGAAATTAGATTTCAACTATCTTTTATATACAGTATCGTCAGTGACATTTAATGAACTCTCTGTTATCCATGACTGTGAGTACAGGCAAAAATATGGTTACTTGAAGTTCAAAAATAATCCACCTTGGCTATTTATGTCAATATCTTACTGAACTTCATATAAATCCTAACTCTAGAAAACTTTTGCTGATTAATGTTCCTTCCTTTGTACTTTTCCAGACAACTCATATAAATAAAAAGCAAACTGATGAGTGCACAGGTTGTTAGGGTGGCGGGATTGGTGGTCAGAAGAGTAATCCAGGAAGGACTGAAGGGACGGCAGGATTGATTCACAACCCGAAGAGATCTGAGGCACCAAGGATTGATGACATTCACCTTTTGTCATTGCTTGATCCCGACAGAAATAACCAACCCCCACCCCAACCATAGCTTTTGTCTCAGCAGGAACTGGAAATAGAAATTGGTTCCTATGTATATGGTGCTTATATATGCCAAATTTTCTGTTATAGTCCTGAAATTGGATTCTTTTTTGTTTGTTTAGTAAAACTGATTTAAAAAATTTACAGTAAAGTAGAATTTTTGTGAAACTTTAAAAAATTCTTTTCATTTACATAAATTGATACATGGGGAAAACCCTTTGTTGGTCAATATTTTTTATTTCTTTGTTTGGTGTGCAATATTGATTATTGACATTTTTGGTCATTTCCATTATATTTATTGCATGACCATGTTGACTTGGTTTTCTCCTTTAGAAACACAATCAATGGAAATTCTTTTTGTTTATATTATGTGAAGTAGTTCATTTGAAGCCAAATTATATCATATAGTTGCCTTTTTTAAATTAAAAAGCTGTTTCTTATTTTACATTTTTGTTTCATTTTGATTAGGTGTTTTAACTAGGGGACAGAACTTTTGCCTAAAGCTATCAAGGCACCAAGTCTTTTTCCTGATAATTTTGTGATTATGGAATAGAACATGAAGTGGATTAAATCAAATGATTGATTTTTTCCAAATGAGGAAATGCATTAGATTGAGAATTATTATGGCTGGTATTATTTTCAGGCAGATTAAATAACTAAGTCGAATTGCTGCTAAACTTGGCTACTTTACAGTTGCTCCCTTCTACTGCCTACTGTCCTTTGTCTGCATTCCATTCCTGCTCATCCTCGCCCCTTCCCCTCAGCATCCACATGCACCCGTCCGGGCAAGGGAGAGAAGAAATACTTGTTGTCAGAACTGTGTTCTTCAATTATGTTGTGCTTCTTGTGTGGATCTGACCTGAATCCTGTGCTTTCCCCCATTTAGTGTTAAGTCTTGGACCCTGGTTTGGCCTCAGTATTTAGCCCCTTTCAGCCTATGCATGCTTTTTACAAAGCACTTCTAAACTTCAAAATTGCTTTATTTTCTGGAATTAGGATGCTTTTCATATGGCCCCTTCCCCCATTCATGATAGCTTATCTTTTGGTTACCATTATGTTTCTTTGATCTCATCCACTGGTTTAGACCACCTTTCATTTTTGGCTGTTCTTCACACACTTGCATCTTTATCAGGTTCTTAAGGCAATTCAGTAAAGCAGCAATAGATGACACTTATAAAGCTCATAATGTATGCCAGGTACATTCTTAATGCTTTACCTATTTAGACATTTAATCCTCTGAACAACTCTGTGAGGCAAGTAGTAGTATCCCATTTTACAGATGAGGTAGCCAAGGCACAGAGAGATGAAGAGATTTGCCCCAGATCACACAGCAAGTGTGACAATATGGTTCCAGAGCCCTTGCTCCTTATCCTTACCATTATGCTGAACTGCCTGTCTAGGAGAAAAACACATTTTATCATGCCACTGTGGATGTGAAAACTTGTGTAACTGAGTTTTCATGAGTCAGAAAGCTTTTAACTGAACCTTGTACTTAACAAGTGTTATTGCCGGTATACAAACTCATCAAATTTCCCAGTTTAACCAAAAAGAGGTCTTATTTTTTTTTTTTTTGTAACTACCAAGACTTTTAAGTGCTTGTAATTCATTTGCTTATGTCATATAGCACTATATGTCTTTATAAAAAGGAGTTTTAACATATAAGTGCTTAACCTTTACTTCTTAATGATGAGCTTTTAAATTGTTATTGTGCTGACATAATTAGGTGTAACGCCTAAAATGCTTTGTGTGTATAGCTATAAAAAGAAAGTAATGTGATCTAGGACTGACAGTAAAGCTGTATCCAGGAAAAAATCCTATGGAAGGTTGAAATCGAATGTGGTAGCTGCAATTATCTAAAAGGAAGTCTATTACCTTATGATAAAACTGTCAAAATAATGATTGGGTACTCCCACAAATTGTACGGAGGATCAATAAAACCAATATTACGTCACGGTTTGAGAATTTAGGAATTCCACTTTCTCCTAATTCATGAAAGGATGTTAATATACTTAAGAATGAAATAATTGTAAGTTTTTTTCTTTTCCTGCCTCATTTTCTAACTCTTTTTTTGAAGTAAATATTTTTGCTTGAGAAGCTCGAAGAACAACATTCTTGGAAAATATTAATAGGATTTATTCATTAACCGATAAAAATAGGCAGATGATATGAACTACTTTCTTTTGCTTGGCAAGGATATAAAATACAACATTTTGAGTAGCTCTTTGTTGACGGCAGATGTTTTCTGTTTCATTCATAGCCCAAGCCTTGACCTTTTGGATCACGCTTTCTGTGATCCAAGTGTAAAAAAGCTGACCTCTCTCTCTCTCTCTCTATTTTTTTAACCTCTATATTTTAATGAAGGTTACCAATCCTAGTCTTGCTAAAACTAAATAATGTATGTAGGTGAATGTGTTGTCTTCTTCACTGTGTCACCTAATCTTCAATATCTCATTTTTATTTTTCAGTCTAAGAAGATATTTTAATATAACTAATAAAGAGCTCATTTTTGGTGTGCTCACATTTTGTTATATGTTTCTTGTTGTCTTTATTCATCCTCTGGTCCCACGTTCATAAATATTTGTTGACTTGAATTAAATATTTTGTTTGTAATTTACCTGCGTTTATTTATGACTCTAGGACTGAGAGGATACTAAAGCATTTTATAGATAATGGTTAAAACATCTGAACAGAATTTAATAGTTTTTGAAAAGTTTTAAAATACAAAATATTTTATTTGACCCATACAACAACCCTTTCTTTTAAACAAAGGAAAATGTTGTTACTGAAGTTTTATAAATGAGAAGCTGAAGCTCAGGATAAGTGCCTTGCCTGCTGTTACAGATAGAAAGGGCAAGAGCTTATACTTGAACGTGGATCACCAAAGCCTTTGTGTTCCTCCACTGGTCCTTGTTACATGCCTCGAATGCACGAAGCAACAAACGAAAGCCATGCGTGAAGGCAAGACCCTCGGTCTTCTGATTCCAGCACCTTCCCTTTTCCATTGTTTAGTGAATATGAATTAACAACATCTTATAGAATAATTTTTACAGTGTCAGAAAAGTTTTTCTCCTTTCTACATATGTTTCATCTATTACAATTTATGCATATTTCCACTGTTGAATTGAGCCAGTTTCATCCTATACCACATGAGTCACCTTAGATAACTTCTTGGGAGCCATAGTTTGCTCTTCTTTAAAATTGGATAGCAATTTTTACCATTCAGTGTTATATAGAGTAAAGATGATTTTGTGAAATACCTAGCAGGGTGCTTGGCACATAGTAGGCATTAAAATGATGGTGACTTTTGTAGTAATAGGCAGTAATTGTTACAATAAATAATTATTTTAAGCACATGAAGGAATTAATTTACCTTTCACCTTCTTTAGTTCTCTGTAGGTTCTCTTGAAATTTGACTTGTTTGATAATTTTGGAGATCATTTTCTGAAATCTTTCAGATATTCTTCATGTTGTTTCTTATCAAAGCAGCACAGGTGGGGGCTGGCCTCAGTATTCTGAATTCATTGTTCCTATAGGTGTGTGTATATATATATATATATGTATATGTATACATATATCCCAGTTTCCTAATATATTTTATAAAAACAGCAGCATATTTTAGGTCTACTTTTACATTTACTCTGAATTTTTATGATTTTTTTTGCTTTATTTGCTCATAATTATATCTCATTATATTATATTATATACTCTCTAGGTATTCTTAAAACTAAGACCATCTTCTAAGCAAGTCCTCCAGTATTTGGTGGTAATTGAAGCAGTAAATTTATCATGAGGTCATTTCTGAGGTCAGCAAGTCAACTAGAAAGTTTTTACTTTTTAAATAAAATCTTTATTTTAGAATAATTTCAGATTTAAGGAAAAGTTGCAAAGATAATACAGAGAGTTCTCTGGGTATACCCATCACTCAGTTTGTTACCCCTAATGTTATCCTTTTCCATCACTGTAGTACATTTGTCAAAACTAAGAAACCCACATAAATACATTATTATTTAACCAAATTCTAGACTTTATTCAGATTTCAGCACTTTTCCATTAACAACCATTTAATGGAAAATGGCCATTAATGCACAACCACTTTGTACTTAGTTGTCCTGTTTAGTTAAACCTCCTTTGTTGTGCAAAAGTTCCCCAGTCATTCTTTCCTTGTTTCTGATGACTGTGACAGTTTAAGGAGTACTGCTCAGGTATTTTATAGAATTTCCTTCAACTTGAGTTTGTCTGATACATTTCTCATGATTAGATGGGGTTACCGGTTTTGGGAAAGAGTACTACAGAGATCATTACCTTATTACATCAGTTGGGGTACATAAAACCAATATGGCATCACTGGTGATGTTAACTTGAATCTCTTGGCTAAAGTAGTGTTTGCCAGATTTCCCACTGTAAAGTTCAATTTTTCTCTTTCCATACTCTAGTCTTTGGAAGCTAGCCACTAAATTTAGCCAACGCTCAAGTTGGGGAGGACAATTAAAAGTAAACTTCACCTTTGGAGGGATTATATCTACATATAGTATTTGGAATCTTCTGAAAGGAAGATTTGTCTCATCCTTATTTATTTATTTGGTCTCTATATATTTATCGTGCATTTTGGGTTGTAATTCCACTAGATAATTTTTGTTTAGATTCAGCAGTTATATTTGTGACACATTTGCTTCTCTGCAGAAATACTGGTAAAAACTCTTTGGTTATATACTCTTCTTCATAAAAAGAGGCCCATCGATGCTGTAGTAAGTATCAAAGCTAAATTTGCTCAGCCTGATTCTAAATGTTCATAAATCTGTTATAGTTATTAGTAAAGACACTTTTTTCTTGGCAAATCAACTAGTTTGATTATTTGGAGCAATACTTTTGAAGTGGAGAAATCAAAGGTGAATTTGGACCTGATTTTGGTTCTTTGCCATGCTTCATTCATCATCACTCTCCCAGAAATTACCAAAAATGCTGGTTAAAAGGGAAAAAAGATTGTAGCAAATAGGGTATGAGTGGCTGAGAGAGTTCAAATAGAGTTGAGAGGCTACTCTTACACATGCTTTGACTAGACAGTGCTAATTACCATGGTTTGCCAACCCTGAAGGACACCTAGGGCTTTTTCTGAGATTATACAAAGCTCCCATGCATATGCCTACTTTCCAGAACCCTACAACCTTCAAATAGATTCCTAGGCTAGATAAGTCCTGAAACCTAGAGGGCCCAGCCTCTCTAGAACATCAACTCAATCCATCCCCCATCCCATATTATCAACAGCCCTTTCCAAGATGAGAACATTAGAATAGACATAGCCCAAATACTCCTAAAGATTGGGAGAAAGATCAAAGGAGAAGGTGGAGTTATAACAGAGAATATAAGATTTAACAAATGATTATGATTGCTGAATCATTGTATTGATGTTTCTGTTAGTCTCCTATGTCTTGGAGCGACTAGACATAAAAACCTGAAATTATGGAATTGCAACCCATACCAAATTCTGAAATCTGTTCTACAACTAATTGTTGCAATGTGCTTTGAAATTTATTGCTTTTTTGTATATATGTTATTTTTCACAATTTATTAAAAAAACATTTAAAATGCTGCGTTATCAGTGAATACCTTTGTATGCAAGCCATCAGGTTGGCTGAACATCTTGTGGATCATATGTTTATTTGACTTATTTTAAAATTATTTCTTCTTTCAATCTTGGTATTCTGCCTTTCCCTTCTGCCTATTCCTGTTGAGTTTTTGGATTTAGGTGGTCATTTGGCAAAGACTGAGTCAGAAAAAAAGTATGACTTATTTAAGAATATTACTTTACATGATATTTTGCATACTTAATTACTTCTGTTTAGTATTTCAGTAGGGGGGAAAAAGCACAAGACAAGAAAGAACGAGTATGTAATATTTCACAATCTGCTAGTGGAGAACTCTGATATGATAATCTGAGGTAGAACTTATTCTGAGAGTATCCAACAACATAACCCCTGTGTTTTCACTTGCCTATAATCAAACCTGAAACAAACAACACGAAGAATCCCTGATTTATTTGTAAAGTGGGGACATTATTATGTGGCCTTATTTTGAAGTTTTAAGCAACAGATTTTCTTTCCATTCCAGTACAGGCTAGACGTTGTTTAGAGAAGAGATCTTTCTCTCCCTCACAAAATCATTTGTCTACTGCCTGTTCTTTGAATCAGCACTGGCATATGCGGTATTCTTTGTCTGGGGCTGCTGCCTGGCCTTTTGATTGGAAGGTCGAAAGCCGTGTCTTTAGCAGAAGTATGAAAGGCAAAGGATTGGAAAAAATGAAGTAGGCAAATGGGTGTTCAAGGGGCAGATTTTATTTTAAATATTCCTTCTTTTTTATCAGACATTCTCTGACATATTATGTATCTATTGTTCCTTTCTTTTGTTTACTGACCATCTACTCCCGACTCGGTGGAAAGCTGGGTGCTCTGGTTGAGCCAGGTTTTCTGCCCTCAAGAGGCTTATGTTCTAGTAGGGGAAGTGAGATCCTTACACAGACATGTGGGCGTATGTTCCGTTTAAATCAGAATTGTTATTCAGGAAACATATTACAGTTTCTGCTTTGAGCAG
>NC_135340.1:49764880-49837725 GCF_023851605.1 Tamandua tetradactyla
TTTTCTTTTTATAGAATATAAGACACTAGCGATCTTGTCCGTGAGTGTTGTTTTCTAGCCACCCCAGCAAATTTTGATAGATCTTTGCTGCCATTAACTCTCTCCCCTGAACTTGAGGTGGATTCTTCTCTTTACTTGTGATTCATTAAAAAATGTTGTCCAACGTGATGCTTCAATCTAGAACATTTCAGTTCCCCTTGGAGTACAGTGGGGTAGTGCTAGAGAAGAAGAGCTCGGTAGTTATGCGTTCATCTGGCTAAGTTGAAGTCGTGGCATCACCTACTAGGAGTGGAACTATGGGCAAATTATTTAAATTCTCCATGCCTTCGTTGTTTCTTTTGTAAAATGAGATAACCATCTCATAGGTAGATTCAGAGAATTTAACGAGTTAGTACATGTGAAGAGTTCAGAACGTGCCTGACACATGGTAAGTCCTTAGTAAATGTGAGCTACTTCCTTTCCTTTTTAGAGCTGGAAACTTGTTACAAAAAAGACTTAGTAACCCCACATTCCTGAATGCTGAACTGACCTAGTATAAATATTAAAGCAGTATTTCTGAAACTTTAGATATGTGTTTATAACCTTTATAATTTTTGCCATATCCACGTAACACTGTATCCACTAATACTATCCTATACTTGCTTAATATTTGTCATTTAATTAAGTCATTTTTTGAATCATACTTTTAAAGGGAAATTTGTAACTCTACTTTAAATGATGTAAACTAGAATCTCTTGCCATAATAGAAAGTACTTATAAAAATAATACATAGCTGATGTAGAAAAAAGTTGTATATCATGCAAATAAAGTCACTTAACATGCCCATGCCAGTGTCAGGCAGTCTCCCTGGGAAACACTGCATTACATGTTTTCAACATTTTCTGAAGGCCTATTGTATTCCATAGACTCTAGTCTGAACTCCTTGAGAGCAATTAAAAAAAGGAAAAAACCTATATATCCACAATGAGAAAAGCCCAAATTAAGTCAAATCCATTTTGCTATAAATACAGGGCTTGGATTTTTAGTAGTTTTTATTTTCATTTGGTCATTAATTTATTCAGTAGTTTATTGAGTGTCTACTTTGTGCAGAGCAGCTGTGAGGTGCTATCAGAGAGCTATTTCTGCTTTTAAGCAGTTTGCCAAATATCCTGATATAAACAGTTTCTTACGCTTACATGTGAACCACATTCTCAAAGGGAGCAATATCACATAAAAAGATTTACAGTATATGTGTGACATTAAGATTTCATGGGAATAAGTTAAAAAAAAATTAGAACGAAGTGGTAAATAAAGACCTTTGCAATCCAGAAAAAAAAAAAAAAAGATTTCATGGGGGAGGCAGAGCAATTAAGGAAAAAAAAAAAGTCTAAGTCTTCTTAGAGGGGGTGATAATGAAAAAAAAAGTTTAAGAAATATTGATGTAGACCAAATATAGGGCCTCATAAAGCTGAGCTTGAAAACCAAGACCTTCAGAACCAGTGATAGATTAGTAAGGGTTATTTCTTATGTTCTTGGAGTCACCATAGGATAAGCTTATTTATTCTTCTATGTTAGAGCCCCAGATATTTAAAGACAACATTGAGCAGAGATGACACTTTTTCTTCTGCA
This sequence comes from Tamandua tetradactyla, assembly GCF_023851605.1. Taxonomy (NCBI): domain Eukaryota; kingdom Metazoa; phylum Chordata; class Mammalia; order Pilosa; family Myrmecophagidae; genus Tamandua; species Tamandua tetradactyla. Next base: position 49,766,489 of record NC_135340.1, read on the forward strand.
ATATTCTAAGTATTCCTTTTTCTTTCAGTTTTTCTTTAATGTGACATGGTTTTAAATCTGAGCATGCTGCTCATCTCCTATGAATGGATGACAAAGTAATATTTAATCAAGTATCAAATGATTGGTAGACAGTATGAATGCATAGAGTGAGGAAAGCAAGTAGGTTGGGAAAATAAGGAAAGCTTTAATGGAGGAGGTAAGAATTGAATTGGGTTTTAAAGTTGGGGCCAGGGGAAAGAATGAAAACAAACATTCCATATTTGGAGGGGAGGGATTGAGTGGGGGAGGGAAACTAAGTATATTCCTGGTATTTACTAAATATTTGTTGAATATATGTTTGTTAAATAAGGGTAGATGGTATGTAGTGGCTATAGAACTGCAAGTTGCCTAAGACCTAGAGCTCTGATCATTATGGGTGTTCATACTTTGGAAACATCTTCCTCTTGTCCTTACTTAATACTTTTGTACTTGATAATTCAAGTTCATGTAGTTATTTCTTTTTTTTTTTTTTTTTTTTTTTTTTTTTTTTTTAAAGGAAAGACAGAGAGAAGGAAGGAAGGATAGAAGGAAGGAAGGAAGGAAGAAAGGGAAACATTTTTTAAACATTTTCTTGTTTTATTGTATTCTGTTTCTCCGTTTTTGTTACATGGGGTGGGGCCGGGAATCGAACCGAGGTCCTCCGGCATAGCAGGCAAGCACTTTGCCCGCTGAGCCACCGCGGCCCGCCCAGTTATTTCTTTTAAGACTACATACTAAGTAACAGAATTTAATTTGCCCTTACAGGTTTCCCTAATGCTAAAAGATATTACTTCCTCACATTGTCCAATGGGATAAAACTGCTTTAAAGATCACTCCTGTGCAGTGGGAGTACTGGTGGGCTACCTGGAATTCTTGAGGAATAGTTCTCATTGCAAGAGCAAGTAGGCTCCTATAGGCCATTGGCAAATTTGGAGTTGTCCAGGAAAGGACACTTAAAGGGCCAACCCTAGTGTAGCTGTAGCTTGGGACCTTCATGACCTTGATATCCAAAGCCCATAAACCAGAATTTGAAGAAAGAAGATTACATTCTACCTGGTAGCAACCTAACGGAGAGGCAAAATGCCTGGTGAACTTAAGGGGATTACCAAAAGCAGCTCCCTTCCTCGTCCAACTCTTTATTGGCAGGGACTGTTTTTTCTTCAGTGGCGGGAGAACTGGTATCTGACACCACATCTCTGACTGCACATGAGCTTGCCTCCCAAGGGCTCATCTTATCCTTATCCCTATCTGTATCCTTCTCTCACCTCATCTTTTCCTCTCTCCTTAATGCTGCTGTCCAATATACTTCCAGCCCCATGCTGTTTCGCCTAGCATATTTAACTTCCTTCTGATCTTGGATTAGGCGTCCCACCTATATCTAGTCTTGTATTTGTTTTAGTTCAAGTGCAACTGATCAAAGAGCACCCTGCAATGGACAGGACTTCAGAAACAAGCAGATGTCCATGTTGTTCTTGCTCAGGCTTAAGAGTTTACTTGCTTATTCTTTCTAGTTCCCTCCAGCAGTAGTTGGCCACTGATCTAGGTGGGGAAAGGGAAGAGTTATACAAATGAGTACGATGTCAGTGATTCTTGGGAAAGTCTCCTATAGTTGAATTTTTCCTTTACTTGATTGCTGATGCTTGAAATGCCTTAATCTGGGGGGAAATTCCTTCTATTATATTGTTAGAGATAAGACATAAAATGCAAATACTTCTGGAGTGGTAGGTAGCACATTAGCATATTATGTGGAAGCTGTAAAGGACTTCTACCAAATTCTTTGCAGAGAACAGTTTTGATAATGAATTGTGTGCTGCATGCCACAGAAGCAGGATAGGAGCAGAGTGAGTATAAGAAAGGTGAATCAGAAGAATCTTGCACTGTTGAACTGCCTTTTGAGCAAATTTGCTTCTGGTTGCCTCTCCAAAGCTATAGCATTATATACTTGATAAAAGTAGGCCTTTGACTTCATGCACACCTCATGAAGTTTTTTTTTTTTACCTTCTCAACAATAGAAAATAATATTCTGCGTATTGATAATGCCTTCTTGAGAGGCAAAAGACAGGCCATACTGATCTAACACCAGCCTAATCAGCAGTATGACAACAGGAAGAGCCCATATTTTAAACAGCATCTTCAGTGTTTTGCATGTGTTACTTCTTTCATCTTCACAGCAGCCCTGCAAGTTAGACATCAATGCTATGCTCTTCTATAGATGAAGAAACTAAGGCTCATGAGATTAATTAACTTTTCTAGTTAACTTGTCTAGCTAGTACATGGTAGAGCCAGGCTTAAATCGAGTCTGTCTGATTCTAGACTCTGTGCTTCTAACTACTGTTCCATACTGCCTCTCTGAAAGTATTGCACTACAGAGCTTGCAAGTTCACCATTCTTTTAGAAGGCAAGATGTAAATAAAAATTGTGGTCTTATTATGTGGCTTCCAAGACTAGGTCATAAAAGGCGATAAGCTTTGCTTAATTCTCTTAGATGGTCACTTTTGGAACCCAATCACCAATAGGAATTATTAGACTAACAGTAGAGTTCTCATCATTAATAGGAGATCCTAAGGAACAGTGGAATTATTTATTCAGAGTGCAAAGTAAAATAATCTTTAACCTATAATTCTATACCCAGCTATATTATCATTCGGAAGTAGAAACTAAGTAATTTTCAGACAAAACAAAATTAAGAGATTTTACTACTCACTGACCCCAGCTGAAGGAACTAATAAGTGGGGTCCATCAGAAAGAGTATTGAACCCAAAAGCAGAGAGTGAGATTTCAGAAGCAGTGCTGAACAAGGGAATTGGAAACATATTGATGAATCTAATTAAATGTGAGTATTTTAAGAAAAGGAAAGAGACGAACTGAGAAATTGTGTTTAAAAACAAGGTGGTTGAACAAAAGTTATAGGCTAGTATGTGTGTGTGTGTGTCAGGAAGGAGTGGTTCCTGTGTGTGCGGGAAAACTGGTTTCTGATTGGATAAGTGCATTCTGAATTCCTTATAATCACTCACCATGACAAAGGAGATACTAATGAAAATTAGATATAGGTTCAGTTAAAAAATATTTTGAGAAGACTAATAAAAAATAGAAGCAGATCTACTAGAAATATTTTGAATTCTATTCCCCCAAAAAAGGAACTGCACGTTTTTCAAGACATAGAGATAACTTACAAAAATAATTACATCTGGTAAGCAGAGGAAGTCAAACAAACACCAAATAATTAACCTTCTATTCTTTTACCACAATACAATCAAATTAGAACGAGCAAAATGCTAACTAGCCTTTTAAATAACTTATAGATCAAAGGTGAAATCATAATGATGTGGGGATCCAGGGCCTGAGATTCCCCTCTGTATTGAGAGCAGGTCATTTCACGTAGCTGCCTACATGACTGGGACAGACATTAAAGGTCATCAGACCTGTGTGTGTGTGTGTGTATGTTTATAAGAATGTATATATGATATCATAAACAAAGCATTGAAACGCCCCTCCATTGACCACTGTTGATAACAGTCCCCTATGTCAAGAAACCCTGCTGAAGCTTTGTCACAACCTATCCTAAAGCCTTATGAAGCCTCCCTGCCCCCTTTGCAGACCACTAACCTTCATTTTCTATGGCCAACCACCACCATGGAAGATCCTCATGTAAATCCAAATTAAAATTCATGTCTAACTCTGCCTGGCATGTTCTCTGGTCTTCGAGCTACCCTGACTCAAGCCCTCCAAGAGATGGGTGGAAACAAATGGAAACTACAGATATTTATTAAAAAGTGACAAAACTGGGGGATGTAGCTAAAACAGAATTTAGAGGAAAAATTACAGCCTCAACAAAGCACATATATTAAATTAGAGATTGAAAGTGCATTTTATAAAAATAGTAAGTTAGAAGACTAATTGAGCAAACTCAAAGAAAATAGAAAGAAGAAAATAATGTTGACAAAAGGATAAATTACATGAACTAGGAATGAAATGGTACAGTAGACAGGATCAGCAAAACCAAAATTTGGTTTCTTGTAAATACTGATAAAGTGAAACAACCTCTGGCAAGGCTGGTAAATAAAAACAGAGTTTACACAAGTATGGGACTAGCAAAAGTAAATTTAACTGCAGTTCCAGAAGTGATTTTTTTTTATTATAACTTGTTAAAATATTCTATGCAAATGAATTAAAAAATAGTGAATAGCCAATTTTCTTGAAAAATATAAATCATCAAATTTATTTAATAAGAAATAGAAAACCAGAGATTAAATCCATCAAAAATTTGGTTTGACAGATACAAAAGCACTAATCCAGATAATTTTACTGTAAGCAAGGTTATCACACCTGTAAAAAATAGACTGTCCATATCTTATAAAACTTGCACAGAGATTTAAAGTGAGGAAAGGTGAGAAAAATCTTGATACCAAATTTGTACAAGGAGAGGAGGAAAAATGAAAATTATATGCAAGTTTTTCTTATGACACCTATGTTAAAGCCTAACTGAAGTGTTAACAAGCAATCTAGCAATGGATATAACCAAATAGGGTTGTAGGGATTGTTTAATATTAGAAAATCTTTAAGGGAGAACACACTAACACATCATAGGAGAATAACTATCTTGTCTTTTCAATAGAGACAAATAATGTTGTTAGATAAACTTCAGCACCCATTATTGATAAAAGTTTAGAAAACTGGGAATGGAAAGGAGTGTCATTAATTTCATATACGATATCCAATAAAAATCTAGGGCAAGCATCACATTGGGAAAAATTTAGAAGCATCCTTTCAAAGCTAGGAACAGCATAAGAATTCCCACTACAGCTTTCTAGACTGTGCTTTCCTGGGGGCCTCAGCCAAAACAATAGGCCAGAAAAAAATTTATTTGCAGACAAACTCCAAAATTTCTAGTACCGTACAGGAGTTTATTAAATTTGCTGGATATGTGGTTGTCTTAGTTTGTCAGGTCTGCTATGATAAATCCCACATAACGGGTTAGAACAGGAGTTTGTTGGCTTACAGTTTCAGAGGACAGAAGTCTCAAGTCAAGGCATCGCAAGGCTGTGCTTCCTCTCAGATTCTGTAGCAATCTGCTGGTGGCTCGCTGCAGTCCTTGGGGATTCCTCGACTTGCATCTCTGACTCCATCGTGTGTCAGCGTCCTTGGTCTCCTCCTGGGGGGTTCTCTAAATTCTGGCTTGCCCGCCTTCGTCTTCTCTGCTGCATACAAATTACCTCTCTTTATAAGGCGTCCAGTAATAGAAATTAAGGCCTACCTGATTTACTTTGGCACACTTAAACAGAATGTTAGACGACCATATTCAGAAGTGAGTACATGCCCTAACTGATAACCTTCTTCAGAGGATGCTGTTATGAATGGTAAATATTATAAAAGTAAATATTGTAATATTGTAAATATTGATAAAGTAAAACAACCTCTGGCAAGACTGGTAAATAAAAACAGAGTTTACACAAGTATGGGACCAGCTAAAGTAAATTTAACTGCAGAAGTTTAACTGTAAATTTCACACCCACAGAAATACAAATTAAAATTAAGAACATGTCTTTTGTTTAGGGTAAGTTAGTCAACCTATCACAGTGATCACCATATAAGAATTAATGGTGTTGGGCGGGCCATGGTGGCTCAGCAGGCAGACCTCTCGCCTGCCAAGCCCGAGACCTGGGTTTGATTTCCGGTGCCTGCCCATGCAAAAAAAAAAAGAAATTGTGTTAACAACAGCCAACTGGAAAAATGGCCTAAAATAGGTCCACAATAACAACAAAAATCACAAGGTAACTTGGAATAATCTAATAAATTTAGTGTAAAACTTCTTCTAAAGAAGAAGAGTATAAACTTGATTAAAGGCTATAAAAGAAAGCATGACTAAACTGAAAAATATACCCTGTTCAATATCATACAAATATTCTCCTCAAATTAGTCTTCAAATTTGATTAAGTTTAATGAAAATCGCTGCAATATTTTTCATGGAACACAAGCTGATCTTAAAACAAAAAGGGAGGACTAAAGGGCCGAGAATTATCAAGATAATTAAAGAAGGATAGGCATTTATTCTACATACATCATAGATACAGGGATAGACAAACCAGTGGAATAGGTCCAACTCCAGAAACAGACCCCATCCATGTATATGGGCAGAGGACAAATGGGGAATAATGGACTACTTGATAGGTGGTGCTTGGGCAATTAATTAATTATCCATATTTAAAAATGGTAAAAATAGATCCCTACCTCACAACTATATACACAAAAGAAAATTCCAGGTAGATTAAAGTTTTTAAATATGAAAAGCAAAATTTTTAGGAAAAAATGTGAGCAAATAAGGAACTTGAGTCAGAGAAGATAAAAAAAAAACTTTGACAACCCTTCCTCCATAAGGCACTCATAAAAGACTGATAAATTTGAGTACAATAAAATTAAAATTTTATATACCCAACATATCACCATTTATTTAAACAAATATAAAGGTGAATCAACAGCCAGGAATAACCTATTTGCTATGCAGATAACTGACAGTATTAGTATTTAAAGGAACAAACCACAATGACCCCCAACCCATGCCACTCACCTTGGCCATCACTGAGCAAAAGATACAAGCAGCCAGTTCGTGGAAGAGGAAACTTGAATGGCAGATAACCATGAAAATATTCCTATTATTAGGGAAAATGTAATCAGAGAAGTGCATATTAATTCCATAGTAAAACACCATTTCATAGCCATTAAATTGATAACAGTTGCAAATAAAATACCATGGGTGTGGAAAAATGTTAGCTCTCGTGCTTTTAGTTGAAATTTAAACTATTTAATTTGGAGAACTATTTGGGAATAGCTATTAAAGTTGAAGATGCATATCACCTACGACTTGAAATTGCACTTCTAAAGATCCGCCTTAGAAAAACTCTTGAGTGGGAGCCCAGGAGGACATGCATACAGATGTTGATTGCAATAGGAAGAGCGAAACAGGGGACGCTACCTAAATGTCACATCCAAGAGAAAGGATGAATCACGTAATATATTCATGAAAAATAATGCTACATAGCAATTTCATTAACCAGATCTACATATTTCAGTATGGATACAATTAGAAAAATAAATTTTGATTCAAAAAAGTTGATGCAAAAGGTTATATATAATAGACAATTTTGCAAGCTTTAAAATACAAAATAATGTGAGTATTGCTTATAGTTGCATACACAACAGCAAGACCTTGAGATTGAGAGATCTCAACTTGAAGATAATGGTTACCTCTATCCTCTATTTTTTTTTAAAATGGTAGCTAAATGTTAGCATTTGTTAAATCAGTGATGGGTGCATGGATATTCATTATGTTAGGCTTCTGACTTCATGTTACAATTTTTTTTAAAAGACTATAATTTTTGCTTAAGCATTATTCCTTAATCTAGGCATTGTATATTGCCCATCTTTTTAGCTTTCTGTGTATCTAGCTCCAAGTGACTTATGTGCTCTTGCTTTGTACTTATTTGGTAGAAATGTGAAATCCCAGCTGCCGAAGCAACGCCAGGGTCAACTGTGAGGGCAACAGAATGAATGCCTCTAACAAAGGTTCAGGCAGCTCCTGCCTTTATGGTCAGAAATGCAGAATTCAAACTGACCAGTTAGTTACTGAACTGTGAAAGGCTCAGTCTTCCTTGAGACCTCTTATCCCCAGTCATCCCAAGGCTGTTGCTTCACCTTTGCTTACCTGGGTAATGTTATTGTCAGTTCCTGAGCTTCAGAATTTGTGTGAAAAAGTAGATTTGCTCTCTCTGGCTTGATTGGAGACACAGGTATACTTTCCTAAAGCCTGACAGGTCCGATCCATGGGTGAAGGGCAGGTACGTCCTGGGTCTGCAGCAGAGGCTCAGCATTCTGTTTGTTAGTTCCTTCTCTTCATCTCCAAAAAGTGGTAGGTTGTCTGAAAAGACATTTCATTGAGTTTAAAATGAATGCAGACTCAATATATGGTTTTTACTGTTCAATTTAAAATGGCAGACTTCATCACATGAGCTTCCTTTAATTTGAATAGTGTTCTATTCAATATGTTCAAGCTATATTTTAAAAATTTACTGGCTAGAATTCCTAATATTGATAAGGACACTATTCTGAAAGTTACATTGTGAGGAAAAGTGTGTCATCACGGGTTTCTTTTTTCTTTAATATTTGCTTTTCCCTCATAAAATAGATGACTTTTTCTTCTTTTGTCCAAGAGTATTGCTCTTCTTTTTCAGAAAGAGCCTTTGTTTTATGATTTTAGCAATGAGTTTCTGTATAGCTTGATATGAGGTCAGTAACTTTGATTAAGAATAGCATTTTTGGCCCCTGCTGTCTGGCTATTTATATATTAATAATCCTTTCCTCACGTGGATATGAGAGTTAGTTGTGAAAAGCATTCACAGTGGCCAGGTATGTATGGAGAAAGCACTGTAGTTTCCTTGACACACTTGTGGCATCACTGGTAACATAAAAGAACGTGTGCAATTACCATCTGGTGGCTGAGTGGCAGATGAGGGAAAGTGCCCTCAGAGAAGGTAACCAGAAACATCCAGGACTGCTTTTGGACTCTTTCAACTGGCCAGGGCTTACAATTAAGTTGGGAAAACTAATTGAGTTCAGCAGCCACATTATTTTCTATTTACATCACAGAAGCAACATCTATCCCTTTACAGTAAGACAGCTTCATACTTTATATTCCCAGTGTTTGTTGTGCTTATCCATGGTATTTTTTTCAAAAATAATTGGACCCAATTTATGTTTATAAGAAGCAAATGCCTGAACCTTGATTTAGTTCTTACTATTGCTTAAACTTTAACAAAATTCATTGTAGCTATTTTGTCTAGAGACTCACAAGAATCCTTTAAGGTATTCAGATTAGACAGCATCACTCTCTACGGATGAAGACATTGAGAGGCTATGTCACTTGGCCAGGTTGCAGCATTAATTGTAGAGATTGAGCTGGCTAGAATTCCTCAGGTGATTCTCTTTTCACAATTCCATCTAGCTTCTTCAGTTGCAGTACAAACACATGTTCACAAATGGCTGTAAAGTACATAAAAATTGCTGTACGCACATAGTTATACAACTGAGAATAGGAAATAATTAAAATAATTTTAGTCTGTTTTTTCTTTGTGGGCTCAGTGCTATGCTTAAGTGAGTGAGATGTAATTTTCCTTATTTGTTTCCACAGTACTTACTAACATTTATCATATCTGTCAGTGTTCCTATGGTATTGAACTTGATAAAAAAACATCATAATCTAAAAAAAAATAGTCCAAACATCATCTCAGACCCTGAATAACGTGGCTCTTTGGTTTATATCCATTCTCTTAACTAGATAATCATCCAATATGTGTTTCAGTTTGTGCTGTATAGACCAGACCTAAAGCCATTTTGCTGAATATGTGATTCCACTGGATGACCTGAAAGAATTGATTCCTAGGCAACCCTAGATTTAGCTTCAGGGCATACTTTGCCTAGACCACTCTAGAGACTTGCTTTCCTCCCGTGCATTAAGATGCATTCTGGTCACATTGGCTGCCACCTGCCCAAAGTAAACAGCCAGGACAGGATTTCCCACCCTTGCTTTTGAAAGGATGTTATCTGATAACAGCAAGTTTCATTAGATGCCTCCCTTAGTGCCCCATACCCTGGGGTAAGGTCAGCTTGATTTGCAAGTGCATGTGGTGAGTCATGTGTTGAGAGAAAAAATCATTTTTTCTTATTTAAAATTTCCTCAGTTATCAATCAGTTTTTCCTACTTTCCTCACCTCTGAAATGGGCATAACGTTTTATGACAATGAAAAGAATTGTTTTGGAAAGGTGTAGATGACAGATTCCTTCTTGGCTGAAAGTTATTCTTAGTGACATCACTGAAGTCTTTAAGTCTGACCTGCCTTCACTAGGCTTTCCATATATATGTGCTTGGTTATAAAATACCTACCTGCGAGAGGTAAATATTTTCTTCTCTGAATGTCTTTGTTGTTGTTATTGCTTTTTCCAAGTGGGGTTTTCCAAAGCTAATTTTTCTGCAAAGAGACATATGCTTTAGGTCTGTACTTGTTAATTTACCTTGGAAGAATTAGGTCATCATCAAATCTGGCAATGTGGGTTATTAACTTGGCAAAATGATCTAATTAAAATCTTCCCTTAGGAAAAAAAAAAGGGAAAATGATTAGTATCTGTAATGTTTTCATTTCCATGGTTTGTGTGTATATAGGTATATGTCACTTCTCATGTTGCACTAAAAGTGTGCTGACTGTCTGCTAACAGTTCATCTCTTTTCTTCTACAGCCTCTAAGTCTGTTATAAACAGTATGCTACGGGACCCTTCTCAGATTCCAGATGGAGTTCTAGCAAATCAGGTCTATCAGGTATTAATCACAGCTGTCTATTTTCAGTGACAATGCTGTTATCTGCCTAGCAGAGTAAAGGATTTTAAACCTCATTTAATTACTGTCATCATAAACTATCACTGAGGTCAGGGTGCACCATAAATGGCAATGCAATATTTGCGAGAAGAGCATTTCACTTTTTAATAGCTTGCTTTTATAGTGAATAAAAAGCATGCAATTTTTGTTTTCTGTGATTAAATCTGAACAGCCTTTTGATAGCCTTCCCCATTCCCCCCCCCCCCATTTTTGAAGAAAAATAATTACTGCTTTTAGGATACAGTTTAACTGTGTAATAGTTTTTTAGTTGCCCTGTCCCATACCCTTTCTCTTATTTGTCTGCAGTGCATTGTGAACGACTGCTGTTATGGACCGCTGGTGGACTGCATCAAACAGTATCCTTTGCCATAAAATTTTAGGTGCACAATTGACGAGCTTAGACTCAGTGGAGGAGATGTGTCTAGCTTTAACCTGACATAAAGTTCTGCTTCACAAAACACATTTCATACTCTTCTATTTTATATTCAATCAACTGGAGGGTTACTGCAGTCCATTCTTTTCTAGAGCTTAGGAAAAATCAGATGGGCAGTGGGAAGATGTCAGTTCAGCAGTTGCACGTTGACTTGCTTATTTTAAACCGCTTGGTTTTCAATGAGTTTAAAGGTACAGAGTCATTAGGCAGGTGACGTATGGACTTGGATTGCGTTTAACCATTCCAGTGTGCATTTTTTTTATCTTCCCCAAATGAAACTTTATTGAGATGAACATTTTTTTAAATATAATAAAGGTCCATTTTAAACAAACCAAATTAAGTTGAATTCACTAGAATAAATTTTGAACCTGGAGTTATAGGTGATGATGTGATTAAAATGCTGCCAGAGACCATCACATTTTAAAGGGCGTGGATTCTTATTGCTTAAATGCTGAATAAAATTTGAACTGTCATTGGGTCCCTAAAAAACTTCTTTAGAGAAACCAAGCGAATTTTTCCCTTCTGGACTGAATTTAAGGTTGTGAAAACAGATATCCAGTTGTTCTTTGTTAAAGACATTGAAATTATTAGTTAGTGCTTACTTATTAAAAAAGGATTGCAGTGAACAGTAACTACCTTATTAAATAGTACATTATTAATCAGTAAATACACTAGTGCCATGGCTTTAGTAAGAATTTTGATACTCCTTGGCTAAAAATAGCTATTTAAATAGTTCATAATTGGTCATTTTTATGAAGATGATAAAGAGCTAAACCAATGAGTCTCAAACATCTCAATAACATAAACATGTTCTTCTTCCTAGGTTATCATAGATGGTACTGTTACTGGTTCTGACTCAGTGGTTACCTGTCAGGGGTCCTTTTGTTGCAACCCCTTACTAGTTAACTGTGTGTATGTATATGTGTATGTTTGTGTTTATATTCCACCTTGTTTCACAAAGGCAGTAAGATTTTTATAAAGAAAGTCTCTCATTTTCTCTCTCATAAATAAAGTTAACCTTTGAAAAATAATCTTTTAACAGAACCTTGTTGTAAGAATATTTGGTACCAAAGATATAGTACTTTATATATTTATTCTCCAAGTCTGTTCCCCTAAACTAGCTCAAATTTTATTTAAAAAAAAACAAAACAAAATAAAAAAGAATTGTCATAAGCTCTCCTTTCTGTTAACCAAACTGAAACTATACTTCTGCTTTCAGTATAAAATTAATGACAGCATTAGAAATTGTAGAAGTACCAACCTCATGTTGCTACAATGATAAAGTTTATCATATATAACAGCTAACACCATCTCTGAGTATCTGGGATTGAATTACATGTTAATTTTAAAGCACATAAAATAGTTAAAAATCAATTTAAAGTTAAGGTTTTAAAAGCATAATGTCTTTTGAAGGATTGCATATTGATTTAGAATATAACTATCTAATTATATATGCATGAACTAAAGTATGAAGTCAACTGCTTTGTAAATGCCAGGAGGCTATTTTTCAGTAATAGTTGAGATGCTTACGGGAAACTAGATTGCCGTATTGCTGGCAAAGAAATTGGCTTGTGAGGTTATTTACAAGTTTTGCCCCATGGTCACTGCCATACATCAATAATAGGTATTATTATGGACAAAGTCTAAGTGTTTCTGCTTAAAGCGTATTATAAATTCTGTTTAGAGTATTTTCCTTTCATTTTTGCCACCATTTACTTTTTGGGGGTTGTATTATTGCCAGTAAAATTTAATGTAGTCCATTTCAGTTGATAAAGTTAATGATATATGTCTATAAATTATATGCACTGACTAGATTCTACTTTTTGCAGTTCCTTGTTGCCTATTGGCCGTAAAATTACTGTTTTTCTAAGCTTTATTTTATATATGTTTATATGCAAGTAAAGTATAATTAAGAAATACATCTTTCTAAAACCAAATTGGTGATTGCTTTTACCAGGCAAAATAAAACAATCTGGGAAGTTTATTGATAAACTGATTTTATCTTTGTGTTGAAGTAAAAGCAGTTTCATATAATGTAAATAATACTTGCATAGATGTTTCTTAGATTGATCAACAGGCTGCAACATGAGATCATGAGATTTTTGTGAATTGCTTTATTTCACACTGAATAAAAATTGTTGGCTTTCCTTATGTGTGAAAATGCTATTGTATTTCTGATAGTTTGGTAATGTTTGCAAATTCAGTAAATTACATCATTTTGTAAAGAAGAAAGCACACATTTAACAAGTAATATAGATGCAAACCTTTTAGTTACATTGTGGAAATATTACATGTACATGTTTGTATAAGTAGAATGTCTAAATTGGTCATTTTCTAAAATGAGACACCACAAACAGTATAGTAGCAAAGAATATATAAAGCGTCATTGCACTTTTTCTTTTGATTTCTACTACATTTTTTCCTATATAGCCGTGTCCACCAACACCTTTCCTTCCACAGCTCATATTTACCAATACAAAAGCTCCAAGAAACCAGCCACCTCAGCTTTCAAAGTGCGATTCCAAAACAGCACTATTAGACAAAGACTTAAAAAGAGAAGCAAGGAAAGATAATGATGCAGGAAGCTTAAAATGCTGTGGGTTTCATTTCTATACCATCAGTAACCTCAGTTTCATGATTCAACATTTTAGATGTAAATAATTTACAACAATAAAAGTGAGAGCACATTTATGTGGAATAGAATTAAATAATTTAGGTCTAAAATGTGGGGTGCCCCTAGTAATGAGAGACCAATGAGAGTAGTTATTCATCAAACGTTTCCAATAGACTACAAATGTGTGAAATCTTATGACTTAAAATTTTGTTTCCTTTGCGTTTTTTTTTCTCCCAATTAGAATTTGAATAAGATCAGAGGCATGCACTTGAAGGAAAGGAGTGAAAAAAAACACAGGAGGTAAAAAGGCAGTTACGATGACTTAGGGCTTCTCTCAGTGCTGGACATGAACGGCTACATCTCTTGAATTATACCATTTAAGCATTATTGACTTATTTGTATTGATAAAGGGCATGATGATACCCTAGGAATATTTTACAAATACGTATGCTTCATTTTATTTACTCTGAACTCTTGCAGTATATGATTAGACTCAAAGAGTCTCCAGTAAGCCAAGGTGTAAATGTGACCAGATTGACATTATCAGTGAAATGGGGAATTAAGGTAATTATTTAGATAATTATTATCAAGCATTTCTGATTGAATTAAAGTACAGGAATAGGATAATATTCCTTTTCAGAATTTGTGAAATCTCATCCCTTTTTGAAATAGACCAGAAATCAGGCTCATCCTGACTTAATCATCTCCTAGCCATGAGACCTTCAGCAAGTCCCTCAGCCTCCCTGAACCTAAAAACAGGACTAATAATATCTACTCATATGGTTGTGAGGCTTAAATAAGATGAGACCTTAGAGTATTTAGTGCAAAGGCTCGGAACATGGTATTTAATAACTTTTGCTATAATCAGTTATTACATAATTCATTTTAATGCTTTTCAAGAAGCTATATGGAGGTCATAAACTTAGCTTTGTAGATATCTCGGCTGTCATCCGCTCTGCCATATATTAACTATATGACCTTGTGGCTTTTAAAACTTCTCTAAGCCTCAGCTTCCCCATCTGTAAAATAAAGATAATTGTGAAAATGAAATAACATACAGGAAGTACTTTACACAGTGCCTGCTACTTAGTAAGCACCTGATAATTTTGTATGTATAATTGTGTATCTATTTATATGCAAATATATATCTGTAACATGTAAGAAACTTATGAAACAGCCTCTGTACCCACACCAAAATCCATAGCCCTTTACTAAGATGTCTTTACTCTAGATTACACGTAATTCTCAACAAACTCTGTTGTGTGGCCTCCCATGTCACAGAAGCTTGCAAACAGTACACTAGAAGTGAAGTAAAAATGCTGCTAAAGGCTGGCTGTGTAACAAGAATGAATTCACAGACCAGATATTAGAGATGACTTAGAGAACGCTGTGTGATTGGAGTCTCTTTTAGGGCAAAGCCTGGTCAGTATTTGTGCCAGTTTGAAAATATTATGTACCCTAGAAAAGCCATGTTTTAATCCCAATTCAGTCTCATGAGAGCAGCCATTTCTTTTAATCTATATTCAATATTGTAGGGCAAAAATTTTTGATTAGGTTATTTCCACAGATATGTGGCACACTCAATTGTGGTGTGACCTTTGATTAGATGGAGATGTGGCTTCATACATTCCGGGTGGGTCTTGATTAGTTTACTGGAATCCTTTAAAAGAGAAACCATTTTGGAGAGAGCAGAAACAACAGAGCTCACTGAAATTTCAGAAAAGAGCTGACAGAGATATGACACTTAGTGAACAGGGATACAGATGTTTGGAGATGCTTGGAGCCAGCAGACATCACCATGAGATGTTAAGCAAGCCAGACCCTGGAGAGGGCCAAGGGAAGCCAAGAGATGAAGGCCAACCCTGGAGAAGCCAAATGAGGAACCCCACAGAAACAGAGACTGAAAGCAGCAGAGCCCAGGAGCAAGGGATTAGCAGATGCCAGCCACGTGACTACTCAGCTGACAGAAGTGTCCCTGACCTATCAGCCTACCTTGAATTAAGGCATCTTTTTCCTGGATGCCTTAGTTTGAACATTTTTATAGGCTTAGAAATGTAAACTTGTAACTTATTAAATTCCCTTATAAAAGCCATTCTAATTCTGGTATGTTGCATTCTGGCAGCTTACAAACTAACACAGTATTCCTCATGCACTTATTAAGTGCTTAATTAATGTGTGCTAAAGGTGATTGATGGATATTTAGTACAGCATAAAGTTTGTTTAAAAAATGACTCCCTGCATTTCAAAGGAAGGTAAATTTATAAATCTTTGTTTACTAATATATGCACACATTATAGAAAAATTCTTTGAATCGTTTAAATGAGGAGATGTGTGTCAGCCCTCAGAGATATAGGCTAAAACTGGAAATGATTGCTATAATTGTCTCTACTCTCCATTTCATCTCAAAGTGTAGAGCTGCTATTAGCATTTTCCTGACGGTGTAATTCTACCCATATTACCCTTCTTAACTGGAACTTTCCAGTGCCATTGGACATGAGCATGAAGTCCTGCTGAGAGACTTACTTCTAGAGAAAAATCTATCCTTCTTAGGTAAGTGTTGCTCACATCTTCTCTGGCGTCTTATATCTCATGTTTGTTTTAATGTGTATCTATTTTTTTAAGTCTTAGTTATTATGTACTAAAGGAAAAATGAATGATGTGATGCTGTATGTGTTATCTCTTAGTGATTTAAACAGAGGAGGAACTCAGTTTCCTAATTTCCAGCATGTATAACACATGCACAAGCTTGCAATTAATATTTCATAGAAAAAGTGGCTGAAAAAATGCTTTGATATCTGTTGCAGTATTATTTTTGGTATCATATTAGCCATAATCTAGGCCTTATGAGAGAAAGAAACAAAGGAAATATTATCTAAAAAATGCTTTATATATTAAAAAGAACGTTTAGAAAAAAATCATGTTAGGTATCAGTGCCTCATGCGTGGGATTGGGGAGTACTTCTACTTGAAAGCAAAATGTTAAACTTTTATTATTTTATGCTAAGCATTGGTTGTTGTCATAGACTTAGTATGATTTTTTTAAATGCCACATTTGTGCATGTGTTTGTGTGTGCCAATGTAGAATCTTATTTCAATGTCTCTTAAGCATTAGAAATTAAGCCTCAAAGGACATATATATAATAATTGATCATGGAAACCTGTAAAACACTCTACAATGAATTAAGTTCCTTTTCCCTTTTTTAAATGGGGTTATTTTTAAAGGGTCTATGCAAATTATTGTATTATTAAACACATTTGTCATATCTACATAAATAAGAATCTCCATAGAATGTTCTTTAGGGTTAAAAAAAAAAAATCAAAGAGCATTGGATTGCATACATTTTTTTTGTCCCAAAATTGACAAAAGAATTGATCAGCCAGAGTCAAATGCAGAGAAATTAGGGTCTTATGTTAAGTTGGGGAGGGATGTTGAATATAGTCTGGGAGGGAGTCTGTTCTAAATCTTAGCATTCAATGTTTTTGTTAAGAAACTAACAATGAAAGTGAAAATGTTACCAAATTGTTGATAATTTGAAGCTGGGTGATATTCTATAGCTAGAGTTAAAGAAAGTTTTGATAAATTCAGAAAGTGGCCTCAAATTATTCAATGAAATTTCAGTATGTAAACTGAAGCAAACTTTTTCATGTGCAGCCTTTCAAATGAGAGTAAGTTGGGAAGAAAGCATCTTTCAAAAATCTATTCCAAATAGAATGCATAATATACAAACCACTTAGAATGGGTAACCTATGATGTACCATGATATATGTTTCTGAAGTATGGAACTCTGATAGTACCATGAATTATCTGATCACACTGATCACTCAGTTAGAACTCAGTGACCAAAGCTGTTGTTGTTTTTTTAGCTGCCAGCTAAGTACCCCTATTTTCAGAGCTGCCTAGTGTTACTGTCTTTATACCATCTGCCTATGGCCAGTCTTGCCCTTGGACCCATCTCTTTGCCTTGCCTAACTTCCTTCTGCTTCCTTCATGAAGAGCAGCAGACCTGAACTGGGAGGAAAGCAAAGGGCTTTGGTGTGTCATAAACTTGTCCATAGGTCCTTGACTCACTTGATTCTGGGAACTGAGTGTGTTAGGACCGATTCACAGTGGCTGGCCAGGCAGTGCAGAAATGTGCATGCAAGTTCAGAAGGGAGACTTAATGTTGAAACTGATGGACCCCATGTATTCCTCTATGCTCTACGATCCAGAGGTAATTATTTTATTGAAACATGCTCAGAGAGATACTTATCTTTAAAAATAAATGAGTCATGGTACATTTTTCTTATTCCATACTCCCTCAGTCTTATTTTGAAAAGGTTCCTCATCAGCATACAAAGAAGTTGCTAATTTATTCTATGAATTTTAAATGTATTAATGTGATGCTGAGTTAATACATACATGCTTAAGGTTAAGACAAGAAATAGAAACAAAGTTTTGTGTGAAATACTGTTTGGGGCTGTGTTCTTTTACCTTGTATATATCCCTTCACCATGATTAAGTTGATCTAAGTACCATGCCTGGCAAATTTAAATAGATGATCATTTTAAGCCCAACTGTGGCAAGATATTGGTATATAGATCGACCACCAATCTAATCTTAGTTCTTGTTTACTTGTATACACCTTGAATTTTATTGCAGGCATGTTTGTTTTACTTTAATTCTTTTATAAGCCAAAGTAAAATACTTCTTTCTCTTTGTCTAATCTGGACTACTTTCCAAAGACAAGTATTCTAACTGTTTATTTATGAACCCTTCTGTATTAAGAATGATGTTTCTCTAAAACGTTTTATCCCATTCTAAATTTTCAACCCATTGTACTCTATAAATAGTTCAGAAAATTGCATATTTTATCTGACCCTTTGTCAGTAGAATGGAAAAAATCAAAATAAATAAACTTTTTCTTAACTCTAATGATGTCTTACATTTCCTTGATTCATAACCATCTACTAAGCTGTTGCTATGGCTCAGGATTTAACTAGGCAATATAGGAAGGAGAAAAAGAACACCATCTTTATCATTTAAGATTTGGGTATACTCCTATCTTGTAAATTTTTCCATTTTATACATCTAAAAATAGATATATTGTATTAAGACAAGTCACAAGTTAAATAAATGACTTTAGTTTTTCCGACTCATGTCTTATGAAGACATGAAACGTGTCTTTTATACGTGTATTTATTTATTCCACAAATAAATTACTGAATCAAGTACTATTTTAGGCACTAGGCACAAGGCCCTGCTTGCATGAGGTTATAGTCTAGTAGGGAGAGAAGCTACAACAAATGAATACATGTAATTTCTAGCAAATTACTTTGTGTTATGGATTGAATTGTGTCCCTTCCCACCAAAAAAAGATGTGTTGAAGTTCTAATCCCCAGTACCTCAGAGTGTGACCTTATTTGGAAGTAGAGTAATTACAGATAGAATTAGCCAAGTTAAAATGGGGTCATGTCGGAGAGGGGTGGGTCCTTGATCCAGTATGACTGGTGTCCTTGTAAGCAGAGGAGATTTGGACCCAGATGCACAGACCCAGGGGAGAACACCTAGGACGACTGAGGCAGAGGGGGCCTTGGATTGCCAGTAGCCACCTCCAGAAACCAGGAGAAAGGCACAGAACAAATTTTCTCCTACAGATTTTGAAGGCAGTCCAGATTTTTGGACTTCTAACCTCTTTGAGCCAATAGATTTCTGTTGTTTTAAGGCATTCAGTTTGTGTGGCCTTATTTACAGCAGAACCTAGCAAACTCAGATACCTTAATTCATTTATTCAGGCTCCATTCATTCTTTTTTTAAAATTCCTTTATTAAAGAAGTCATCATTCATTCTTTTCAGCTAATATTTGTTGAGTGGCTTCTCTACACACCAGGAATTGCACCAGTTAACTGTGTTATAAAGATGATTATAAGCAGTCTGTGCCCTCCAGAGGCTCACAGCCATGCACATTTTATTGCTGTGTCCTTCCCAGTGAGAATGAAAGTCTGTCTTTAGGTATCTTACTTAGAAGGTGTTCACTTGGCTAAATTGACAATGAAAACGAATACATCCAAAGCTGTTTTCATGCTACTTTCATTAAGCCTTTGAAAGAAAGGTACAGATTATCCTAAAAATCAGTAGCTACCTTTATGGGTAAAGAAAGTGCTACTGCCTCATGAGCTACTTTTCCTGAAGGAAGGATGAAATTTTACTTTTCTTGCTCTCTCTCTCTCTCTCCTCAGGACTTTTCTGCAACTCTGGGTTGGCTAGCTGAGCTTATTATCTTGGCTATCTTACTTCTAAGCTAACCACTCTTTTGTTGTTTCAGCAGACATGTATCTTTTAAGGTCTTTGTGTGGGGAGATACCAGTAGGGTTAAAAAAAAAAAAAGTTGAATCAAACATGGAACCTTCAGTGAAAATTCAAAATACGCCAATTCTTGTTTTTAAGGGCGCTAAATTTAGAATTAACATTTCTTGATCAGCATTTAAAGTCTCAAAAGATGTGAAGAACCTGCTGCCACTACTATGCTTAGATACATGAAGAACTTTTCTTAAGCTTTAAATTGACCAGTAAGTTTTGTGATCATCCTTATTGCATCTCCTAAGGGTTCTTCCTATTTCTAATATCAATGAAATAGAAAAAAGTATTTTATCTGCCCGTGGAGATATTTTAGTTTATATTTATAAAATGATTAATGGGACCATGCTTTGTTATATATTCTCTCATATTCTCTCTCTCTCTCCCCTGTCTCTTTCAATCTCTTGGGGGAGGAGTTTTGAATAAAAATTCAAGAGACGAAAGAAAAATAGTGACAGTGAGAAGATGACAAAACTATTTGTACCATTAGGGAAGATGTGAAAGAGCTTATACCAAGAACAGAAGATAAACCATTCGTCGACTGTGGGTTGGCATATCTCCGGGTCAGAGGGACTTTCATTAATGACTTCCACAGCCACTGTCTGATGAAAATTCTTGTTAAGTTTGGCTTAATGAGGATGACTCTGGAGATATTTTATTCTTTCTAGTAAATGTTACTCTGTTAGTAGAAGCTAACAATTATTTTGAGTGACACCTGAGAGGCAATTGCTTTATCCCCATCTCCCTTCCTCGCCACCATGTCTGGTCTTGCCTTATGACACACCAGCATTCCTGGTTTCCTGCCATTCTTGTATTACTGTGTGAGACTCCAGGAGGTCCTAATCCATAAAGCCAAATAGGCTTAGTGAAGGATGTCCTTTTCTGTAAGAAATTAGGATCTTTACTTCTAGGAGTTCGTCTGCTCCTGCTGCGTATTCACACCTGAAGCAACAATGTTCTCCTGGGGAGGTGATTATGATGTGACAACCAGGGACTCATGACTTCAGGAGAAGAAGAGGTAGCAGGAGCAAATGAGATTTAGACTATTAAGACTGTGTTTGCATGCAGATGTTAGCAGTAGAACATAAGAGACTAGAAATAAAATATACGAATATATAGCCTGAAGGAAGCTAAGATGGTTGAGGATTTCATAAGTCATCAACTATTTAAATTCTTACCTGTCTGAAGAAAGGTAAACTTACTTCAGTTTTCAGAGTAATGGGAACCTCATATTGTGGTGGGATGTGAGGAATTGAAGTACTGTTCTCCCCTTCCTGGAAAATTGTCATGGTGAAGGACTTTCCTACAAATTGTTACCCTTATTGAATGTATTTGTGCCTGCTTCTCCCTGGGACCAAGAAAAAAGAACTCAGACACATGTATGCAGCTGGAAGACGACCTGCTCTCTGGAACACTGACGAATGGCCATCCTGTCTGCTTAGAATCGTAGTGCTTGCTCAGGGCCTGCAGCCTTTTCCTGGGCATCCCTCTGGCTAGATAACTTGTGTCTCCTGATACCTGCTTTCTTGGCAACTGATGATACATTGGAACTGTTTTGGTTGTAAGTGGCAGAAATCCAATTCAAACTAGATTACACACACAAATAAAGGACAATTTATTGTTCAGACATATACCTGGAAAGTCCAGAAGAGAGAATTTTGCTTCAGGTTTGTCTAGAACCCAGGAAATAAAACAATATCATCAATATCACCCCCTCTCTCCCTCTTATGCTGGCTTTTCTCTGTGTTGGTTTCATAATTTGGCCACAAACATAATGAATGGCAGTTGCTAGTTTGCTTAGTTCTTAGATTTTTTGTAATTCCAGAGAAGTTGTGACCATTTTCTTTTGCCCCACAGCAAATCCCAGGATGGGTTCTGATCAGCTCGTCAAGTTCAGGGTCCACCCGTGTGACAGGGCGGTTGGGACCACGTTTCTGACTGACTCACTAGAATCACATCATGAGGGGGTCGACAGTGCCAGACAGAGCTGGATACAGAACAACAAAATAAAATATTTCATTCTCCCCACAGAGAATTAGCTATAGGATACGGTTTTACTCCCTATGACCAAAAGGCATTGGGAGTTAAATTGATTAGTTATTGATGGATTAGTTATTAGTAACTAAACACAGATTAGTTACTGGTCCTGTGTGTGTGTGTGTGTGTGTGTGCATGTGTGTGTATGTGTGCGTGTGCGTGTGCACACACATTTGTCTATCCGTATAGGAGATCCTGTTTATATTTCAGTTACTGCTAATATACTTCCTTCTATCGAGATTTGTTCTGGCCCTGCAGAAGGTTCTCCAATCAGCGACAGGGACTGACCGAGACTATCATTCAGCCATCCTCAAAATTTTAAAGTTGGAAGGAGCTTTAGTTCAGCCCCTTTTGTTTTGTTTAGAGGAGATTGTCCCAGGGCCTTGCATTATAGCTAGTACCCTCCCAACAACCTGGCCTGTATTCTTTTTATTCTACCAAACTAATTTGTCCCTTTTTGTGTGTGACATTAAAACCAAAAGACTTTTGTGTGAATTAGTGTAAAATACAGAATACTTATACACTTCTTGTTGATATTCATGCCCTATCTTCAAAGCCACCAGTCTGTCAGGGGCTACTACAGCTTCTCTCTACACTGTCCTGGCTTCTTGACCTCCCATTTGTTTCCTATCTTTAGGGCACTTCAGTTTTCACTAGTATTGTCCCCTAAAGACATAAGCAAAGGACAGGGTCAGAGTAGTCAGTTGTATTCCTTATTAGTGGCTTTGATAAGAGGCTTTGGGGTGAAGAGGTTGAAACTAATGGCTGTAATGAAATTTTGGGTTTTCTAAAGATTTTATTTCTCTGTTCTATCAGTATCCTCTTTAAATGTCTATCGAATCTGTGTACCTTTTCTCATGGTTTGCATATCATAGTAGTATCTATTACTGAAACCTTACTAGCTTCTTAAGTTAGGTAGAAAAAACGGTGAAACTTACATTTAGGGTGCCTGAAAGCCCGGGGTACAAAAATCATTGCTCTGTTTTGGAAAAAACCAGCCCAGAAAAACAAACTAATAGAGTAGAAAAAATAATACTGCTGTTTTTGTTTCTCTCTATATATGTATATGTCTGTACATACACACACACAGAGGCAGATGTGTGATATGTAAATTAGAGGAAATTTTGTTCACACTGTTTTGGGGGAGGGAGTAGGCTGGGGAAGTACATGGGCCAAGAATCAAACCCTGGTCTCCTGCCTGGCAGGTGAGAATTCTACCACTGAACTACCCTTGCATCCTGGATATACTTTTAATTTGTATTGATGCACATCCTTTTTTGCCTCCCCAATTTAGTAAAAAATGCAGTTGTTTTTAAACAATTCTTTTTATCACTGTGTTTTAATCTAGCGTTTTAGAAACCTTTGCCCAATCCTTAGATAAAAGGCCAGGACGGAAAGTTACCCTTGATTTTCAGGTGTTGTGAAATACTGCATAGTCTCTCCAGGAATAACTGTATTTCTTAAAGCTAATGCCTTTTAATAGAACAAAACAAGTGAAAGAAAACCTCAGAACATTTCTTGGTAGTCTTCATGTCCTCCTTTAATTCTTAAATATATGTTAACTGGTTTCAGATGTGTTTTGTTCTCTGACTCAAAATCAGCCCTTTATTTTAAAAAAAGAAATTGTGTAATTAGTACTTAATTGCTTTGGATATTTTGGGTATTTAGAGGAGAAGATAATTAAAAGGCCAGAGAAATTAACTTTCACAGTGCTCGTTACGGTTGTGTAGTTCTTTTTTTATAAAGGCCCTCTAAAGGCAGGCCTGACAACTTGAAAATAAACGAAGTCCTAAGTTTCTTTTAAAAATTACACCAGTTTTATCTGTGCAGCTGATTTTATTCAGGTTGGTTAAATTGAAGAGGGGGGGCGTTGAAATACTATAAATCGAGAGGTTTTCTAGCTCATCCTCATCTTCAGGCAGGTGTCATCCAAATGATATCAGACAGATGGCTGCCCACATGTCTTAGACTTCAAGATCTTTCAGGAGGAAAAAAAGAAGATGTTTTTTTCTACTTCAAAAATATTACGCATGATCAAATTTAAATATTTGCAGTAATTAAAATTGGCATATGGTCTACTGGGACTAACTGGAAGTTGGTTGATATGGGCTGTTGTCCTGTATCTTCAACTAGTAGAGAAACCTTGATGATTCTCTTTATTTCTCTTTGCCAATGATCATGTGTAAATTCGAATTTTAGACTAGTAATTACTAAGACCTTCACTTATTCACTGATATTATATTTGATGAGTCAGGCCTTACGTGAAGTTCTCCATTTGTAGGACTAACATATTTGGAGGCCAGTGAGTCTACTTTTAAGCCAGAATATGCTTATTATGTTAGTTTTAATAATGAACACTTGAACTATGCATAACAAGTTTGCGAGGTATAAAATATATTGGTGATGCTTTTTATATACACCTTGAGCTAGAAAAGCCTTACTTCCTATCTGCTATAGCCACTGAATAAGATAGCTATGCAAGATTTTGGGGATTGATTTCATATGGATTCCCAAGTATTTCCAGGAGTTATAATAAAAGGTACTATTCCATAACATTGCCATTACTTTTTTGTTTCCTTTCTAAAAAATGGTGTTTTTATTTTTGTCTTAATCCTGATCATTTTTTCTTAAAGAAGAGAGCAGGCCATTTAAACATCTAGATACTCACCTGGAAAGTGACCACTCCGCTCAAGTATGTTGCAAAGAAATATAGAACCTCAATGAAATGTGTGATTCTCCAGGAAAATATAAATTAGCATAACTGACTATAAAAGAGATAGAATATCTAAACATATTGCTAGCTGTAGAAGAAATAGGAATAACAGCCAAAGAGCTAGGCACTACAGAATCACTAGACTCAGATCAGTTTTTGTGGGGAATTCTACCAAAACTTTAAAGAATGGATAAATCAAATTATTGTATAAAATAAGACAGATCAAAGAAAAAAGTAGAACTTCCCGTGATTGTTAAGGAAAAGGACATAGTCCCTTTCTTTATGATAAATCTGAACCTGTAGTAAACATGTAGAGCAGACTGTTTGGACCAAGTATGAAAGATAGGAGTGAGAGTAATCAAATAAACCTTGAATTGTGGGCCAAGTTTGGTGCTTCTGTACCTTGTTAGTACATAGGGGGTCAAATCAGGAGAAAAAAATTATTCCCTCAAATCTGGAGAGGCTTTTTAGAAGATAGGAATTTTTTAAAGATGGACTTGTATTTTATTCAATTACCCTTTTGATACATAAGATGGTTGCAGTGCACATAGTGCTAATCGTGAGAGTGGGGCACTAGGTAAGTGGATACGGTTTAAGGAATGAAAAAGAACATCTCCTGTCCTCAGAGCGGTGACATCTGCCCAGGGTGTGGGAGAGAGACCCATGCACAACAGAGAATGAAGTAGAGCAAAAGTGGTGTGGACTGATGACTGAGGTGTGCAACACCAAGGTCCCAGAATTTCAACCCTAACGTAGACACCAGATTTTAAGTGCAAAGAAATCATTTCAGGGTCTGAGAGGCAAGACAGGATTTTCATGTAAAGGCCCCAAAAATCAGCCCAGGTGGGTAGGGTTGATGTTAATAATTTCCCAGTGGGGAGATTTTAGTGATGGAAACTTTTGGGGCATAGGACAGGTAAGGTTGCCTATTCACAAATATAACTTCCTATACACATACCATCATTTTCTCTTAACTTTGTCAATGTTCCTTCCCCCACTCTTAGGAAATCCAGGATGAAAGAAGGAATGTAAAGTTGAAACAAAATAAGACAATGAAAATTTAAGTAAATAAAATAAAGATGAGAGAAGATATATAATACATATAGTATTTCAGATATATGAAATAACCTCCCTCCTATAAAAAGTAAAAATCTATCACTAGTGAAGACAAATTTCTAGAAGCCATTTTAGATATGGTTGCTGTTGGATCAACTCATGCTAAGGGCAAGAACGAGAGCGAGCAAGAGAGAGAGAGAATGAGAGAAAAGCTGTATTGAAGTTCTCCAAAGAAAGATGGGAAAATTCCTCACCTGTTGTTTTTGATGTTCTATGTTCAGGTTTAGAAAATTGGGTTCCCCCACTCCACACACATTAAGTGAGTAATGACATTTAAATTGTAGGTATTTGGTACCCTGAACAGGAGTTCAGTATCTGCCTTTTGAAGGATTTTATTGTGTGCATTTAGATTGCTTGGTGACCTTGGAAATTTTGTTTTGAGCTGCTGTCAGAAATGTAATCATTTTTCTTTCTGAAACAGATTTTAACACCTCAAAGGTTATCAGGCTAGGATAATTTTAATAAAATATTAATCTGTCTTTTTTTAACATCAACCAGCTTTTAAAACTGTTCATCAGTTACCTGAAATATTAGGTTGAGTTGATTTTAACAAATTCTTTTTCAATTAAACATGCTTGTTGTGTTCAGAATGCAGTTTGAAGATAGAAATTTTTTGCAGTTCTGTTAATCTGCAATCCAGTTTCCCAAATTCTCTTGTTTCTAAGTAAGACTAATTTGTATTTCATTATCTCAACAATTAACTTGAAATCTTTTATATTTCAAGAAGGTGAGAGTGTTCTGAATTCTGGCATCCTTCAAAATTTGGATAGTTTAAGGGCATTGACTTTTATCAAAATTTAACTTAAATATCTAGTTTAAATATGTGTCTTATCATTAAAAGGTTATTTATACTTAAAATGCTGACCTTTGAGGATAGACATGAGTGTTCTAAAACAGAGATTTTGAACATTGGCCATGAAACCACTGCCTTGGTCTGACAAATGGATTGGAAATAAGCTACCCAACACTGGGAATGGGCCATTAATTTTAATCAGAGGTGATGCAGGAAGGCGAATGGGATGCATGACAATGTCAACAGCCCAGTAGGTGTTAAAAGACCACACAGCCTTCCTAGTTACTTGGTTGGGCCATTAGTTGAGGTTGGGTGAAGACAGAAAGCCATGTCTGGAATTGAATGACCAGGTCACTCCAAAATCTAATGGAGAACTCCCCATTTCAGAAATCACATTGTAATGCCTGTAATGCCATTGGAAGTCAAGGACAGCATTTAGAAAATATTGGAGGATTTTTTTTTTAAACCAAACACCTTGATAGTTTTTTGCAACTTTGTTGAGCTTTCTGTGTTTTTCTGCCTCCGGGCCCTCTGAAGAAATCTTTGATATTTACAGAGGATCAAAAAATCGAGCAGACTTAAAAAAAAAAAAAAAAAATCTTAAGCCTGTTTACTTTTAAGAATTACGTATTGTTAATTGTAAAATTCTTGTAAATGCCATCAAAAGCATACCAGAGGAATTAAGCAGGGTAATTAATTCTCTGTGGTGATCTCATTGTTCTTGCCCCCCTCTTGGGTCTAGGAATAGTTTCAGTAATTGAAACTAAACTTTGTTAATTGCTTTAATGAAAGCATTTGTTTCATAATTGTGAAGCCCACTATGCTTGTGCCTTACTGTACTGACTGATAACGCTGGTGATATTCAGGGTGGGAAAAGCCTTTTCTTTCAATCAGTAAGTAAATTTATTTATTTTGAGTATTTTCAATTACAAAAAAGGTAGCATATGACAGCTTGAATTAATGATGTTTATAATAAAGACATAAAATGCAGAAGGGGACAAAGAAGCATTTTTATATCTACGTTTCAGATTTGTTAAGAAAGTTCATTTATTCTGACATGGCATTGCATGCATAAGAAAGATATGTATGACTGCAGTAGTAATTTTTACACACTTTTAAGAAAGAAAAGCAATTATATTGTTGTCTTGTTAATGGAATACTGTTATAAGTAATAGTATTTGTTCTTCCTGTAGATGAAGATCAGCTCCGTGCAAAGGGCTATGACAAAACACCAGACTTCATTTTACAAGTACCAGTTGGTAAGTCTCTAAACTCTGTTATATATTTGCTTATGGAGAAAAGGAAAGTAATATGTGTTTTCCATACATTTTCTGTTTTTTGTTCATATGTTAATATTAGCAAATGTGACCAGAGTAGATAAGCTTTAGAATATTGTATTTAAATGGGTAAAATGCTTGGAAGAGATTATTTACTAATAGCAGAGAAAAATAGATTGTCGAAATCTTTTGTATATGTTCAAGAAATATATGCCATTTTCAAGTCATTTCTCTAAATATTGCGTTTTTAAATCATGGTTCTGTGGAAAGATGAGCTCACTTCGGTCTTCTTGACACGTCACTTGTCAAGTTATAGAAGCAGTCTCAGAATCAGGAAAGGGACTTTTGAAGTGGAAGCTGGTGAAAATAAAAGGGCTGTGATTGTAGCATAAATATTCCTTGTAATGAACATATACAATGTGTTGTCTTTTAATTACCTCCGTAGACAATGGTAAGGGCTTAGCCTCTGCTCATTAATGCATTGCAAGAGAGGCCTGTGCAGAGTTCAGAATTTCCAATCTTCCCTTGCCTTCACTGTATATTAGTAATGCTTTGTCCCTTAGCTGTAGAAGGGCACATAATTCACTGGATTGAAAGCAAAGCCTCATTTGGTGATGAATGTAGCCACCACGCCTACCTGCATGACCAGTTCTGGAGCTACTGGAATAGGTAAGGTCCCATTATTTTTCTCCTAAGATAAACGATACTCAGCAGAAATCTCATTAGAAAAAATATTTTGTTTAGCTGGTAAAAAACGTTCGTAGCTTTTGTTTCTAGTAAATATAGAGTCTTGATTAATGTATTCATTGCAGATAATTTAAACTTCTCTCCTTTCATAATATTGCTTCATTTTTTAAAACTAAAAATCTCTGCACTGGGTCAGAATTATTGTATACCCTATTTTCCATTTGATGATGATAGTGTTGGTGTCATTTAAAATATGGATAATAGGATGTGGTGCATATAATGTCAACACTGAATTTTTATCCTTTTGGTGTGAAATTTATGCTTACTCTCAGATCTTAAAGAAATACTTTATCCTGAACTCTTTGAGAAAAGTATCATACTGATATGAAAGATGAAATGATTTACCTTCTAACATTAGAAAACAGTTTGCCTACTAACTTTTTTCAATATTCCTAAAGGCATTGAAATCTAAGTAATTAGGAAAGGGGTAGTGTTATAGGCAGAGGGCACTAATATTATTGAGTACCTGCCATGTGCCAGGCCCTGCAGATTATCTCAGTTAGTCCTCAGAACTGCAAGGAAGTTACTTTTATCCCCATTGTGCAGAAAATTAAATTGATACTCAAAGAGAGAAAATAATTATACCATGCAGCTGGTTATATTGGGCCGGCATTTGCTTCTCTCCCATGCTATTTCCAGCATAATGCTATTTTAATTTTCAATACAATTGTTGTCTCTTTGCCTTTTTTAGTTATTGCACTCTCATGTTTTCACACCATACATTCCCTGTCCCCCCACACACACTTAGAAAAGAAGGTGGACCAAGTGGTAGCCCTCTTAGATTAACTGTGTTCCTTGGTCACTAGCTTTCAGGAAAAATACAATAATAAGATGGCATTAGCCTGATCGTTAAAGGGATGAGACAGTAGCATCGGTGGACAATAGCCTAGTTCTGGAGAAAAACAGTGACAGACGACAGGATTTGGCATTATATTGTTACTCAGCTTTACAAAAGGCCAGTAGACCTCTCCCGTAGCAACTGTGCTAAACTAAACCCACTTTTTGCCATGGTAACAATGATCATGATAAAATGCTGAATGTAATGGCTTTCTTGATTTTCCTGTGTAATTGTGCGTAGCATCAGAGCTTTACTTTACAGGGATGGAGGAGGAAAGTGCAAAATGTTTTAGAAATCAATGCTGCTTCAGCGTTTCCTGTGTTTCGTTCGGCCGTTATTCAAATTAGCAGTAATGTAGCAAACTGAATTTTAGATTTTTAGCAATTTTATTATGAATTTGAAATAGTAGAGAAAGCATCATTTTTGATAGTATAGGGAAAGCAATGATAAGAAAATCAAATTGCTTAAGTTCAGGATTTAAAAAACGGATAAACTCAGTCATAATGCCTTGAGACTATTTTCCCCCACTTTGGTACGGGCCATCTTTTATGAGTAACAATAAAAAAATTGAATCCCAAATAACAGAACTTATTTAAACATTCCAAAAGTATGCCTTCATTCTAAAGCAACTCAGTTATTTATTGAGAACCTACTCTGTGCCTAGAACTCAACGTTTTACGTGTTGATTAAATAATCCAGGAACTATATGGTAGATGTATGGATTATTGGCATGACTGGAGGGCTGGGAGCAGTACATGAAATGCACAGTCTCCTTTAGATTTAGAGTATTTTGTTTTAATGGTGTTTTATTTAGACTGCTATTGAGCTACATTCCCTGAACACATTCTTTGAATATGCACTGGCTACGTGGGCATAATTCACTTAGGGTATGTCACATGATAAGAGAAAGCCAGCCTTGGTTTTTAGGGGTCCAGATCATTCAAGATGGAAATACTCTACATTCAAGTATTTGATGTTACCAAATATCTGCTCAGAGGCCATAAAAAGCAGTGGTAACCAAGTTCAAAATGGAACATGGAGGCATTTATATAGATATAAAAACTTGATTGTAATAATGATACAAACTTATCAGTGATGGGACATTTCTACAGAAAAATAACCCAGTTTTTAAACAGGTCCTACTGTTTTCATATTTTGCCTCTGTAACTCATGTGGTAGTTGCCACAAGTTCTTCATGGTTGAGAGAAATTTGTCCCTTCCACCTGTAGGTGCCCT
This sequence comes from Tamandua tetradactyla, assembly GCF_023851605.1. Classification (NCBI taxonomy): domain Eukaryota; kingdom Metazoa; phylum Chordata; class Mammalia; order Pilosa; family Myrmecophagidae; genus Tamandua; species Tamandua tetradactyla. The sequence continues at coordinate 49,797,065 of NC_135340.1, forward strand.
TGCAAAGAAGCTAGGTTGGCATTTGGGCTAATTGTTTTTTTCATATAATAAACCTCTCGTTGACATAACTACTGTTATCTGATTGTCACACTATTTTCAGATTAAAGTTTAGATTTTACAGTGAGAACATTCAGTCAATATATGTGGAATTGATATTCTTACTCAGTTTTTCAGCAGCTTTTGACACAATTGATCACTCGCTTTCTCTTTATTAAAATATTTTCTTTTCTTGGCTCCCAAGAAAGCACATCTCAGATGTGACATGTCCAAAACTTAAGCCTTGATTTTCCTCCCAAGAATATTACTCCCCCATTTTTCCCCAGTTCAATTATTGATGCGCACAATTTGCTCAGATACTCAAGCCAAAAACCTAGGTGTCATCACCCTGGCATGCCTTCCATCAGTGAGTTCTTTCAACTCTGCCTTCACCTTGTCTCAAATTTGAGGCTATTTGTGACCACCTCATCAGCTGGCAGATCATTGCTATAACCTCCCAATTCATCTCCCTAAGTAAACACTTGTACCCTAGGGTCACTTTTTCACACCCCAGCCATAATGACTCTGGGAAAGTAAAAATCAATTTGTGTCACTTTCCTGTTAAAAATTTCTGATGATTTCCCATCATATTTAGAATAAAATCCAAACTCTTGACCTCATAACATTTGGGGCTCTGTGTGACCTGCCTCCCTTTATTCCCCAATTCTCTGCATACCTGCCTTTCTTCCTTCTCCCAGGTTTCTCTCTCGCTATCTCTTCTCTGGCTTTCTCGATCTCCCTTGAACCTGTACTGCTTATTTCAATATCAAGACCTTTGCATTGGGTAATCTTTCTGCCTGGAATTCTCCTTACCGAGTCTCTAATGCAACTCACTCCTTACCACGTTCAGATCTCTATTCAAATTTCCTCTCCTCAGGGGGAACTTCCCTCATGCCCCAATCTAAAATATAACACCCTCAGTCTTCTCTACTTACTCAACTTTTCCTCCTTTCATAATATTTTAAAATACTTCTTATCTGAAGGAATAAATAAAGTTTATAATTATTACACTTACATTGCTTTGAATATAAGACTTTAAAAGGATTTTCTTCTTTATATTACTATTTCTAATTGGTCTATGTAGTGTTCCTCTCATTGGTTTGTAATCATAGCTTCAGAAAATTTCCCCTAGATTAGTTAACCTTAGAAAGTTTTAAATTTTGCAGTACTGTCCCTTACCCCCAAATCAGAGATCGAATAAAGAATATAAGCTCCTTTTCCTTCAGCCAGACCCGCATCCCAACTATGAGCCTCTACGAAATAACTTTTCAAAGCTATACAGTCTCTTCTTCTGTAGAGTTTAAAATAAAGAGTGCCTCTGAGAAGCAGCATTTGGTCTACTTATAGGGCTATCACAAAATATATTTCCTTATAAAAACAGCATTAAAAAGACGTCTCATTCTACTTGTCTAATTAACAATGAATTCTTTGACAATTTGACCTACATTGCTAGGTACACTTTCATATTCAAATGGTGACAGAGAAAGAAAGAAACGAATTTTATAATCTGAGGCCACATTATGTACATGGTCTCTAATTTGTGACCTTCAAGGAAATAGGAACAGATGCTCTATGCTCACTTTCATGGTTGGACATGAAATGGATCGATTTGAATGAAAGTATCAAGGGACCCTAAATAGCAGAAGAGTCACATGCATCTCTGAGGTCTATGATCAGTTCCCAACAACTGCTGATCAATAATGTGGAAATGTCAACTGCAAGTACCGTCCCTTGATCTGCCATTCCAGGCATGTCCTGACACATGATCATTTAGGGCCATCTGTTTAAAGCCAATGTGCACTTTGCAAATATACCGATCTGTTGCCCGCAAAGGTCTAAGCATACTGGCTAGAACATGTCAAACAGGTTTTGTTTGAACATGATTTTCCAGTTTAGTAATCCTTGAAGTAATGGAAGGATTACCTCTTCTTAGGTTTGAATCCAGGCTCTGCTGCTGTCTAATCCCATGACGTGGAGTGGCTTGACTAGCCTCCCCAAGCCTTGGTTTTCTCCTCAATAAAATGGGGTTACTAACACCCTCCGCACTACGTTGTTATGCAGATCAGTTATGTATACATGTAAAGCTCTTTCACAGTGCCCTGCAGCCAGTGAATTTTGGTTCCCCTTGGTCTCATTTTTCTGTATATCACTGTGTGGTAGAATTTAGAAGTCTTCTGAGTAGACATTTTTAATGGATTTCTTTTGTCAGATAAGCTCCCTCTGGGCTAACTTCAGCACTCAGCTTGGCTGTTGTCTCTCTGGGAAATGTTACGGCATTCCAAGATTGGATTTGATGTCCCTCCTCTGTTCTAATAATATCACAGCATTTATCAGATATTGTAATTGCTTGATTGCCTGTCCCCTCCTCCAATTAATATTTAGTACCTTTTTATTCATTTGTTTTATCCACTGTTGAATGCCCAGAAGCAGGCAGAATGTCTGGCATGCAGTAGGTTGTCAATAGGTGTTTATTGAATGAATGAAGGAAGGAATCCTCTAATACCTAACAGACAACAACATTTTGAATCAACTGTGAAAGATCATGTCAGACACTGTGACATTATACCCCAACAGGACCAAATTATTTTCTTTGAGGATGCCATCCTAAGGCCAGTGTTCTAGTTTGAAAGCTGCCAGAATGTGATATACCAAAAACAGAACGGCTTTTAAAAAGGGACATTTATTAAGTTGCAAGTTTACAGTTCTATAGCTGTGAAAATGTCCAAATTAAGGCATTAACAAGAGGTTATCTTCACTGAAGTAAGGCCAATGAAGTTTGGGGTTTCTCTCTCAATAGGAAGAGCACATGGCGACGTCTGCTGGCTTTCTCTCCAGGAATCTTCAACAGCTTCCCCGGGGCTTTGTCCCTTCTGTTGGCTCTGTCGGTTCTGGTGACTCTCATGGCTGTAAAGCTTTTTCCAAAATTGTTCCCTCTTAATAGGCTCCAATAAGCAACCCCACCTTGAGTGGGTGGAGACACATCTCCATGGAAACCATCTAATCAAAAGTTACCATCCACAGTTGGGTGGATCATATCCCCATGGAAACAATAAAAAATATTCCATCCAGCAATATTGAATGAGGATTAAAGGACATAGCTTTTTTGGGGTATATGAAAAATATATATAGCTTCAAACCAACACAGGCAGTGAGAGAAATTCTTCATATTTAAAAACCTTTTGTAGACATTTCCGATATATAGATTTCTGCAGGTCTATTTCATGAAATATAGCATAAGTATATTTACATACAAGGGGTTTTTAAATAGAAAATACTGATAAATAGCAGAGTATATTTTGTGACATTTTAAATAAATATTTAAATCATGAATTGATTATTTACTTCCCCAAACTTCATATAGTTCTCAGAAATGTGACACCAGATGCCTTGAAAATCTTGAAGAGGAGATGATCTGTAGTATCTTTAGGGGATGCATGAAAAATTGAACCTACTCTTATACTTGGTGTCCTGGATCAAGAATATAAATGAAGGCCTATCTGTCATGTGTCTAAATATTTAAAATTGTATATCGAGGCATTAAATAAAATAAATTTTATCTGACATGAAAACCTGGAAGTTCAGATTTGTGTTAAGAATTCACAGGTCCCTTGGAGTTGAGGCTTTCATGTAGCAAGTTCATGGAGAAGCAGTCCCACCCTACAGCCCTCCTTGTTTGTCCTGCTACCCTTGGCTCCATCCTACACCTTGAAAAGTGTCAAGTACACCCCACCCTGCACATCCAGCCTCCACATGCATTCATACAAACCACTGTCGCTTTGCCAATTCTCAGCCTAGTGCACACTGTAGTGGTCTGTCTGTCCTCTATCAGGAGGATGAACTTGCCACACAGGCCCTGGAAGTGGTCTCAGTGCCATTTGACCAGGAAGTTCTGAGGTCCCAGGTACATGGAGTGTGGCCTAGAAAGAGGTGGGGAAATGGGCATCAAGTGGGGATATTACCCTAGCCCTATAGATTCCTTATTTTGGGAGTTAAGAGGGTGGGAGGGGAAGCAGATCAGAGTCTTCTAAAGCGTGGGGTCAGGTCATAGAACCCTCTTGACTAGGTCTAAAAGGCAGTTTCAAATGAAGCAAGTACCTGTAGATTCTAAATCCATTTCTTGTACCAGCTAGGATATGAGGGGAGTTGAGCACCAGAGGAAATATGGTCTTGATTACATTTATGTAAGATTAGAGCTGAATTTCATCTGCCGGATTTTTTGAGCCTTTGGCTCCAGCGAGTCTCCTCTTCTAGAGTAATGCTAAGCTAATACCTTCTGCCACAAGAATTGATTTGACTTTAGTTCTTACCTCTAAGTATTTTTTAAAGATCGGTTATTTACTCAATGGTTTACTGATTGCTTTCTCTGGTCTGTGATAACTTCAGGGGAGAGCCGTTTAGAACAGGACTGCCAAGCAGTTAGAGTGAAGGAAGGTACTTTTTCAGAGGATGGCCAAAGTTTTTCCTGTATTAAGCTACTTCCAGGAAGCCTGCAATTAGCCAAATCACAGATTTTCAGTTATTTCAGTCTTGTTAAAAGCAAGGCTGATCACATCTGTCTTATGTTGGAGTATGTGCCTCAGCAATAGAAGCTCTTGCAAACCTTCAATTACAGCAGACTCAGAAGTCACTGCTGCCGTATACTAACAAGTAGTCATCAGCGTCAGCAAGAGACAGATTGACTAATAATTAGCAAATGCACTAGAGAGGACTTCTATAAAGGTAAACTATAATGATTTGCTTTTCCATCTCTTATAGAGGAGACGGTTGTGAGATATTGATGTCCCATTGTTCTAGACAAGTATTTGTTGTTGTTCTTAGGTGCAGTAACCTCATAATATTTAATAAGGATGTGAGAAAGGTCTTCCGTGTGTATAGTGCTTTTATAATAATGATTTCTCATAATGGTTAACTTCTATTTTTTCTGGATTTTTAATATGAATAGCAATGACTTTCCCTACGAAAGAATTAATATTTCCCGTCATTGTTCATTATTTTTCAATGATGATTTTGGATACAAAACTGAATAAAAAACAGAAATGTTGTTTAGGCCTTCAGAATGCAATGAAGAGATGGTCGTTGAGAAACTGGGATGAGTTAAAAGAACACAAAGGATCAAAGGGAAAGAAACCATAAATATACAGAAATATCAATGAATTACAGTTTCTCAGGCTAGAAAGATAGTTCACTGATTAGTCTTCAGGCATATGCAGGATTTTTATGAGAGGGAGATATTGATCAGTTGTCCAGTTCCAGGTGACCAAAGAATTATTGAGAAGATGACTCTTTGCTTTTCCTGCCGATCCACTATAATAGAGTTAATCTGAGGGTTACCCCAAATCAAACCAACAAGCAGATGTTTGGGTGACCATTCTAAGAATGGCAACACAACCATTAGGATCTCCAGAGAGAGTGAGGAAAGAAAGAAAAGACAGTAGGCAGTGAGGTCAGGAGCACAGTTAGAGTCAGGAACCCAAGCATAGAGAGTCCATTTCTGTGACTAATTCTAGAATTATGGAGATCATGTTGAAACTGGTCTACACGAGTGACTCACAAACATCATAGTGTATTAAAATCACATGGGAAGCATTTTAAATCTCTCAACTGATGTGGACTTTACCCTGAAGAATTGATTTAATTGATATGGGGTCCAGCCTGGACCTTGAGGATATTTGCTTTGTTTGGAAAACTTTAGATGATGCTAATTTGCATGTATCCTTGAGTCACTTCTTTTATCTAGCCCTGGTTTTTCTGCTAACCCCAGCATTTTTAGCCTGTCTACTTCCATATTCAGACTTGATAAGAAAAATAATTTCTCTAATAAAGGAATAACTGTTTGCAGTCACCTATCATTTACTGATGCTGTATTAGTCAATAGGGATTTGGCCTCTGGGCTTGAGGGCTTGATGGTGAGGACTGAGGTAGAAATTGCAAAGCGAGGACCTGAACCCAGGTCACTCTAAACTCCACATCTGTGTTTTTTTCTCTTCCACCATCCACCTGCATGACCGTCATGGTGATACATCTTTATAGACCATCTTAACACTTAGCTGGTCAGTTAAGGATTTGCTAAGCTAAAGCTCAAAATCTCTCCAGCATCCAGAATAATAGGTGTAGATATTTACCTTCATGTGGTTAGAGAAATGGGCCAGGCATTCTCTATTACTTCCTTCGACAACTGTTATTCTTTACTCAAAATACATAGCTTTGGGGCCGTGCAACGGTATCTCAGTGGCAGAATTCTCGCCAGCTATGCTGGAGACCTGGGTTCAATTCCCAGTGCCTGCCCATGCCAAAAAAAAAGATCTTAAGGTCTAAAAATATATAGCTTATTACTATACATTCATGCACACAGAATATAATGACCCCTGAAGCATCGGGCTTGAAACCCACAGAATCTAGGAATTTCTTTGTGTGTAATACAAACTCACTAACTCCAACTATCTTGTCTAAAAACAAGTTTGAATTCACAAGATAAGTAGACTGTAGAACATTTTTGTTTATTTGGTTGGTTTATCTTAGAGTTCATAATTTTTCTGAATTTTAGTTTGTTGTTAGATAAGCATTATAAATAATAGTCTATTTTGATAAATAAGAATTTTAAAGAGCTTTAATGAGGTATAACTGATATACAATAAACTGTACATGTTTAAATTGTACAGTTTATGTAAGTATACATATATTTTGACATTTGTGCAAACCCATAAAACTGTAACTTCGATAAAGAAAATGAACATGCCTATCACCCCCAAAATGTCTTGTGTCCCTTAATAATGCCGCCTTTCAGCCCCTTCAATTCTTTCACCATCCTCTCCTACGCAACCACTGATCTGCTTTCCTTCACTATAGATTAGTTTGCATTTTCTAGTGTTTTATATAGATGGAATCAAACAGTATTTACTCTTTTTATTGTCTGATTTATTTTACTCTGCACAGTTATTTTGAGTCACGCATGTTGTTGCTTGTATCAGTGGCGCGTTCCTTTTTATTCCTGAGTAATATTCAACTGCATGACTATACCACTGTTTGTTTACCCATTCATCCGTTCATGGTAATTTGAGGTTGTTTCTGGTTTGGACCATTACTAATAAAGCTTCTGTGAACAGTCATGTGCTGTCTTTATATGCTTTCATTTCTTTTGGTTAAATACCTGGGAATGAAATGTCTGGGTCAAATGCTATGTGTATGTAAATCTTTTTACGAAATGAGTGAACTGTTTTCCAAAGTGGTTGTACCATCTTAGACTCCCACCAGCTGTTTATGGTAGTTCCAGTTGCTCCCTGTCCTGCCCATCACTTGTTATGGTCAGCCTTCTTAAATTTTGACTTTATGATACTTGGGTCTTATTGTGGTTTTAATTTGGATTTTCATGACAAATGATATTGAGACTCTTTTCATGTGTGGATTTGCCACATATTTTTCTTCTTTGAAGAATTGTCTGTTCCTTTACTGGACTTATTTTTTTCTTGGATTATTTTCTTATTATTGAATTTTGAGAGGTTTTTTATATTCTAATAGTAAATCCTTTATTGGATATGTGATTTGCAGGTATTTTCTCCCTGCCTGAAGCTTATCTTTTTATTCACTGAATAGTGCTTTTCAAAGATCAGAAGTGCTTAATTTTTATAATGTCCAATTTATCATTTTTTTCTTCTTTGGATCATGTTTTTGGTGTCATGTCTAAGATTTAAAGATACAAGGAAATCACGAAGATTTTCTCCTATATTTTCTTCTGAAAGATTTATAATTTTATGTTTTACATTTAGGTTCATCATCCATTTGGGGTTAATTTTTGTAAATGGCATGATGCATGTTTTCTCCACTAAATTGCCTTTGCATTTTTATCAAAAAACAGTTGATCACATATGTGTGGGCCTATTTCTAAATTATTTATTGTTATATTGGTCTTTACACATGTTGCACTGTCTTGATTAATTTAGCTATAGTTTTGAGAACAGGAAGTGTGGGTCCTCCGACCTTAGTATTACTTTTCAAGGTTATTTTTGGATATTCTAGGTCCTTTGCTATATTAATTTCAGAGTCAGCTTATTAATTCCTGAAAAAAATAAAAATAATGTGATATTGATTGGGGTCACATTGAATTTATAGATCAATTGGGAAGAATTGATATCTTAACAGTATTTGAATCTTCTGCTTCCTGAACAGGGTATCTATTTTTTTAGGTCGCATAAATTCTTCTCAGAAATGTCCTAGTGTCCTGTGCACAGAGCTTTCACATTTTTCATGAGGTGAATATCTAAGTATTTCGTATTTCTTTTTACTGTTAGAAATGTAATATAGTTTTATTTCAATTTCCAGTTTTTCAATGCTCCTGAAGAGAAATACAATTGATTTTGTGTATTGATCTTGTATCCTGCAGTCTTACAAAACTCCTTTATTAATTCCTAATTCTTTACCTTTTTGGTAGATGTCATAGGATTTTCTTCCATAGACAATCATGTTGTCTGTGAATAAAGACAGTTTTACTTCTTCCTGTTCAGTTTGGATGCCTTTTACTTCTTTTCCCTGACTTACTGCACTGGCTAGAATCTTCTATATGAAGTTGAATAGACACAATGAGAGCAGACATCATTGCCTTGCTCCTAACCTTGGAGATAATGCATTAAATCTTCCATCATTAAGAGTGCTGCGAGCTGTAGGTATTTGTAGATGCCCTTTATCAGGTTGAGGAAATTCCTGTCTGACTCCTAATTTACTGAGTTTTTATCAAAACTGGATACTGGATTTTGCCAGATGGTTTTTCTTACATCTATTAATATTATTATTATTTTTTTACCAGTCTGTTAATTTGGTGAATTAAACAGATTGATTAAAAATTTTTTTTTTAATTTTTAAATTTATCATCACTTTTTTTTCTTTCTTGTGAAAAATAACATATACAAAAAAGTAGTAAATTTCAAAACACAACACAACAATTAGTTGTAGAACAGATTTCAGAGTTTGGTATGGGTTACAGTTCCACAATTTTAGGTTTTTACTTCTAGCTGCTCTAAGATCCTGGAGACTAAAAGAAGTATCAATAGAATGATTCAGTAGTCATACTCGTCTACCTTCTCTGTATAACTCCACCATCACCTTTGATCTTTCTCCTACTCTTTAGGGGCATTTTAACTTTTTCATGTTGGAAAGGCTGTCAGTAATATGGGGTAGGGAGATGGCACTAGCTGATGTTCTGGAGAGGCTGGCCCCTTGAGGTTTTAGGGCTTATCTGGTCCAGGGACCCATCTGGAGGTTGTAGGTTTCTGAAAAGTTAACCTAGTTCATAGAACCTTTGTAGAATCTTATATAATGCCCTAGATGTTCTTTAGGATTGGTTGGAATGGTTTTGGTTGGGGTTTGGCAAGTTATGATAGGTAACAATGTCTAACTGATGTTTGCGTAAGAACAATCCCCAGAGTAGCCTCTCAACTCTACTTGAACTCTCTTAGCCACTGACACCTTATTTGTTCCACTTCTCTCCCCATTTTTGTTCAGGATGGCATTCCTGATCCCATGGTGCCAGGGCCATACTCATCCCTGAGAGTCATCTCCCACACTGCCAGGGAGACTTTCACCCCTGGATGTCATGTCCCACATAGGGGGGTAAGGCCGGCAATGATTTCACTTGCAGAATTGGGCTTAGAGAGAGTGAGGCAACATACACATTGATTTTTGAATGTTATACAAACATTGCATTCCTAGAATAAACCCTATTTGGTCATGAAGAGATATCTTTTTATATGTTATTTGATTTGATTTACTAAAATTAGTTACAAAGTTTTTGCGTCTGTGTTCTTGAACAATATTGGTCTGTGTTCTACTTTTCCTTCAAAGGCTTTGTGTGGTTTTCGTATCAGTTATGCTGGTATATAGAATGAGTTGGAAGTTATTCCCTCCTCTTCAATTTTCTGGCAGAGTTTGTATAGAGTTAGCATTATTTCTTCTTTCAATGTTAAGTAGAATTCCCCAATGAAACCATGTGGTCCTGGGTTAATTTTTTTGTTGTTGTTGGAAGGTTTTTAATTACAAAATCAATTTCTTTAATAGATATGGTGCTATTCAGGTTATCTATTTTTTTCTTAAGCAAGCTTTGATAGGTTTGTCTTTTACAGAGTTTTTCTCATTTTATCTAATTACCCCATTTCATGGCATAAATTGTTCATAATATTCCCTTATGTCCTTTTAAGATCTGTAGAATCTGTAGTGATATTATTTTTCTCCTTCCTGGTAATTGAGTCTTCTTTTCTGGATCACTTTGACTAGAGATTTATCAATTTTATTTGTCTTTTCAAAGAACTAATTTTTGGTTTCATCGATTTTTTTTCCTGTTGGTTTTCTTTTTTTTCTCTTTCACTGATTTCTACTCCAATCTCTGTAATTCCTTGCATTTTCTTTAGAAGCTGAAGTTAATGATTTTAGGTCGTTCCTTTTTGGTAATTTAGATATTTAATGCTATAAATTCACCTTTTCAGTACTGCTGTAGCTGTATCCCACAAATGTTTATATGTTGTATATTCATTTTCGTTTGCTTGCAAATACTTGTTAATATCCTTTTTTATTTCTTCTTTGACCATGGGCTATTTAGAAGTGTGCTGTTTTGTGTCTAGATATTTGGAAATTCTTCAGATTATCTCTCTTTTACTGATTTCTAATTTAATTCCACTGAGGTCAGAGAAAAGCTTTGTGTGACTTGAATCCTTTTGAATTGATTGAGATTTCTTGTGTGGCCCAGGCTATGATTTATCTCGGTAAATGCACCAATTGCACTTGAAAAAGATAATTTATTCTACTGCTGTTGGATGAGTGTTCCATAAATGTCAGTTAGGTCAAGTAGGTTCAAATTTTCTGTTTCTTTACATGCATGTGTTGATCAGTACTCTGCTGAATATTTACGGGAACCCTTTGCGGATCTCTGGAATTCTCTCCCTGCAGCCCTCTTCTGCAAACTCTAACTGCCTTGGCCTTCCCATTCTCCCAACTCCATCTCCTCAGTTCAGGGACACTACTGGGCTCTGTGTTCTCATTGCCTGGAAACTCTAAAGCAGTAAGCTTGGACAATTGAAGTACATATTTTGCTTCCTATCGCTCAGTGATAACTGTCCTTCATTGTTTTGGTGTCCAGTGTTTAAATATTGGTTCATCTATTTTGTTTGTTTTGTTTTTTAGTTTCCAAACAGGAGATTAAATCTAGTCCCTGTTACTCCATCTTGGCTCTAAGTAGAAGTCTCTCAATTACAGTTTTTATCAAAGGGTATATTCTTACTTTGTTGTAGACTAGTATGTTTTGTTCAGTATTAAACTTGTATTCTTTCTTACGCTGTTTGTTATAAACTTGTCATTATAAGAAAATTTCTTTAAACATTAACGGAAAATAACCTGTGAGCGAATATGATACAGACCTTCATTCTCTTTCTTGATCTCTCTCCAAAGCAAAAATCCATATATTCTGCCTCTCTCTAAGGCTTCTGAGGATGGGAATGGGATTTTCAGTCACTACTCCTTGCCTAACACAAGGGAAGTCTTTGGCCTAGTCAAGGCTAAGGGCTGGTTGTTAGAAAGTAGCTTTTTTGTGTATAGCACTCACTAAGGGCTTCTGCTGCCTCTTGAACTAAATACAGTAGACCTGTTGCTTTTGTGAGATAGAGTGCTATTCACAGCAGTTGGGTCTTTTCTCCCTCTTTCCTCTCCTACCTGTAAGAAACATATTTCCCCATTTCTGAGCATTTTCTGTTTGGTATCATTCAAGAATCTCATGGGATGGGTGACAGACAATGATGCTGTGCTGCCCTAATTTTCTCACACAGGTGGAATGGGGAAAATGAGCCATGAATACTAATGCAGTTTTCATACTCCTCATAAAGCAAAAATTTATATGATTCATAATATCAATGGTAAACATCCTTTAATTCTAACTATTGATTGACTCTGGAAGTTGTATTTTAAATTCCCTTTATCCATTGATGAAAGCAAGTTATATTCTCTTGTGTTTTTCTGGCTGCCTCCCTTAAATTTTGCACTCTACTCTTAAAATTTGTGTGGATTTCTTTCTCTTATTTTACTACCTTTACTACCTGAATAACTCTCCTTGAGATGTTTTCTGTGTTTTGTTAACCTTTATTTTCTCACACAGGGTTCTACCAGCTAGATAGGTGTCTAGTAGCCCCCTCCTGCTTCTCCTGATATATTCCGTAGTGCCATTTCTTTCCTATTTGTGGTTGATAGTTTTTTGCTAACCAGTACCATCTCCCCTTTTAAATTTGGTCATATAACATCTTCTGAAGTTCATTCCAAGTGATCATTAATTCAAAAGTAAAGCAAAATTCCTTATCTTTAGTAGAAGGGGTTTTGGGGGGGGAGGAGAGGGTCATAAAGTTCATCAACTTATGTAAACAGAAGGCAATCACAGTCATCCTTGGTGGCTTTAATTGTGATACTTAACGTGTACTCCATATTGATCATGAAGGTAGTGCAAATGAAGTTATTGGTTTTGTGCTAATGGGCCAGGTATGTAAAACCATATGGAATGCAACTTTAGACCAACATATTTGTTCAGCCCCAACTGCCTTGGGTTTTTTTTTTTTTTAATGTCAAATGAGTATTTTCAACCTCTGCATATTAATAATGCAATGACTTCCAGCAAGTTTGTCCTTTAGTAGTAGGATAGATATACAGTTGAATTCAATACTTATTTATTGCTTCTGTGTAGATTTTGCATATTATGTCTTGCAGAGAATACAGAGATGAGTGAAACCTAGTCTTAGTTTCAAGTATAATGAAGTTAATAGGGAAATAAAATATGAGCATAGATCACAGTAAGAGCTAACATTAATTAAACAACTACTGTGTTCAAGCCACTGGTTTAAGCACTTACACATATTATACCCTTTAGTCCGCATAACAATCCTACAAGGTAGATACTAGTACATTCTTACCATTTTATGTGAGAAAATGGAGACATAAAGAGGTTAAGTGCCCAGGTAAAGGGCACAGTTGAAAAGTAGCAAAATAATAGAAGAGCAGCATGATCAGAATCTTACTTTAAAATAGATTTTCTGGTAGCAGTGCTTAGAGTGGGCAGAAACAAGAAGTTGAGAATAGGAGTACTATTGCTGTTGTCCATATTGAAATAATTTATTCATTCTCAAATTATAATTGTGGCAGTGGAAATGGAAGGGGACCATAGAGGCTTACAGAGATTAAAGAGACAGAATTTACAGAATGTGGCAAGTAATTAAATGTTGGTGGGGGGGGTGGGGGACAAAGATAATGTTGGATATTAGTGGTGAAGAGAATAGTGATGCCATTAGACAATTGGAAATGGAAGAATGGCCTAGGTTTAAGATAACCGGGTTCTAAGATGGGTGTTCAAGTGATGGAGCAGAGTGATATTGATTAGGGGTCATCTGCACTAGAATTAGGCAAAATGAGTTCTCAGAGAAGGAGAGAGTAGAGAAATGCCTATTTTTATGAACAGAGAGAAAGAAGACAACCATGATATAATGATATCTATAATGACATTTTAGTGAACTGATTAACAGTTATTATAACTTACAGACAATAAGATTACTTCTAAATTAACTGACTCCCAACCTTCATCTCTTTACGTTTGCTAACATTTATTATTTAGTCTACGTTGCTTTGAATTTGATTATGTGGGATGTTGATAGTTAACCTAGCATAGTTGCTGCCATGGGTGATATGAGTTTAGAAAGTTGTGCCAAATGTAAGAACATAGGGCTTTTAACAATCATACTTGAAAGAGACCCTGGGAGTTGCATTTGTCAAGCAACTAGGAAAACCATTCATGCATATCCCATGTTCAAAGCTCAGTTGGCAGCCCAAATGTAGAGAACCGAAAGGTCATTCTTCTTCCTGGGGTGTGATGGTTTGTTGATGTATTTTGACACTCTAGTACAATGCTAAAAGGGTCTGACCTTCCTGCAACTCTGAGGGACTCAGGTTTGGTTAGGAAACCTGACACTCGTTGCATTTTTCTCTGCCTTTCCCCTCATTCACTGATAAACACATTCCTCAAACATGTAATGCTACCTTCAATACAGAAATATTTACAGTTTTAAGTGGATAGAAATGATTGCCTTTAAAATTTCTAAAGCCCCTCTTTACCCCCAGTTACCCAGGCGGAAGATCTTACTTGGAACTATTAATGCTTTTAATTAAAAGAAATTAAATTAGCTTTTCAGAATGACAAATGTGAATGGAGATTGTTAATGTTTGAAAGAGAAAAACTAAACAAATGAGGAGGTCTCTATGCTATAATGTTTTAGTCTTTATCTTTGTGATAGAAACAAATTTCCTGGAGTTCGAATGTTTGAGCATTAGTTCTAAAATGCAAGATTAATGTGCATAAAGGTAAATCTCAGGTAGCTTTTGAAGTAGTTGCCTTGTGGGTATATTATTTGTTGAGATGTTGAAGAGTTAGGTGGAGGCCAGAGAGCTGTCAAGAGGATTTTACATCATGTATGATAAATATGATGTTCTGTGGTAAAGCAGGGTTTTGACTAGTTACCCATATTATTTCTTAATTCCATATCACAGTGGGGCAGGAATGGAAAGAAGAATGTTTACTACTAATGGATTTCTAAAATATGAAAGTGATAAGCTAAATACTTTAAGAATTCCTCTTTTTAATCAGGAACAGTCTATTCGGAAAGATTTTCTTGCTGTCTCCACAGCTAGTAAATATAAAATAAGTGTAATATTCCCCAAACATTTAGATTGCACATTACTGAATGTGGAAAGTTTTATGTTTGTCATAATATTGGAAAAAGGGGTATTCAAGTATTTCAGTTTATTGTTTCTAAGTGTAATAACTGTCTGCTAAACGAAATTAAGATACTTTTGTCCCAGATAAATATTTTATCAGCATACCTAAAATTAGGACTGAAGTTTTGAAATGCTTAATTCTTTTTTAACTATTCACCTGTTTTGCTTAATCACTACACAGGATTAAGTGTAGTGATTTCCAGTAGCTACACAGGACATCATACATCTTTGAATTATTTCTCTTTCTGTATTCTCCACTGTTTCAGATGTTGTCATGTCACTGGAAACCAATGCCCAGAACCGACAGAACACTTTCAGCTTCTATCTGCATTACCGCAAGGCTTCAGCTCCAATTTCCCTAGTGTCCCTCATTCAAATTAGACCTCTAAGCTTGTGGGCTATGAGAACTGACAGACCTGATTCTACTCTGCCTGCCCAAGGCCTGGTCACACACACTCTGCTTGCCAAAGAATGACCACCCCCAAAGGTCTTACCTTTCAGGATTTTATGTAATTTTTAGTTGATGTCTATATCTGACTTATGGATGTACTTTTCATTGTAGAATCTTTATCTAGACAGAGATAGTTTAAAACCTCTGTTCATTTAATATAACATGGATTAATTTTACTGAACAATGACATTTTCCTAATGAAACTCAGTGGCCAGTTTCTTTTTTGGTTTTGCAGCCATCCTCTATCTTACATCAGAACCTCCTCCCAGAACGTAAGTGCACAACACACACAAACACACACACACAGAATTCTTCACTAATTCGCTTGAGTACACAGCAAATCCATTTGAAATGATAGGGAAGGGTTTAAGTCTAAATTTTGAGTACAATGTAAACCATAGTCAAGCCCACTGACTATTAGAAAAGGGCATATTTTTCTAATACAGGAAACGTTTTTTTTACTGGTTTACTGCCGGCTTCCTTTCCAAACCCTTCTTTCCCCTGAATTCATTCCTAGGTACATAGACAAAAGATTAGCCAGTTGTCTCTAATACCATAGCAATCTGCATACATCTTTTCCTCAGAAATTTCAGCACAAAGTTCTGTTGTTTTGTTGGGTTCCTAATCTTCTTTTATAAATTCTTAGGAGAATTTCTTTCATTGTAGTAAGAAAAAAATCCTATCAATTATTTAAAAAAAGCAATAATTCATTATAGTTGATCATAAATGTCAGGAAGAAAAGACCCAGCTGAAGCGTTTTGTCACTAATCATGCTGTTTTTCTTCTAATTAGTTAATTTACATTTTACAAATTAAGGGCAAAATTCAGACAGAAGATAACATCATAGCTTAAACTGACCTATATTTGTATCTGCCAAATTTAAGTTAATTAGAAATGTTGATGCTGTTTGTTTTATCTGTCAGAAAAGCTCATCTTTTTTCTTAAAAAAAAAAAAGTAGACAATTTTTCCCCCCTCAGCATTTATCATCTAAATAATAGTCTTGCCAAGATGGCAGCCTCATAATAAACTCTTTTCAGTGGAGTGATGGGTAATGAAGCTTGCTTGTGAAGGCAGCGAAAAATGTTGTCTGGCCAAATGCATGAATATGATGGCTAGAGAATCAGTGGACTTTCTCAGTCATCAATCTTTTTAGTAGCCTCTTATACAACTGAATATTTTGATAGATGATCTAATAATTGAGTTATCTATCTTTCTAACTATCAGAGTTGCATAAAAATTATTCTCACATGCTGCTGAATATTAAATATATTAGGCATCCAGTAAATTTTTCATAAAAGGGCCAAAAGGTGAAAAATTTTTGTTATTCTATAAACACCTCTTACTATATTGAGTGTTAAGTCCTCTGGACTAGTCAACTCTTAATTCCATTTGTGCGAAGCAGGTGTATACTTACCAGAGAAGATGCACCTTATCCTACATAGGACATAAAACAGCTAATATGGTTAATAAAAACGAGACCCTGGTAAACTGTATAGAGAAACTCTGCAGTGTAAACTAGTATGTATTTGCTGGTTTCACACCCTAGCCCACTGTTAGTATTGACACTAATTCTCCATACAAGAAGCACTGTGAGATGAGAGCGGGGAGATACCCTGTGAGTTTGATGTACCTGTCCTTTTGAGGGGAAGATGATCTTACCAAAAGGAAAATTGCATGTTATTTGCCTGCCTAGCATTTCACCTGGTGACACCAAGATGCCCACGATTTTTCATTTGTTTGATTTTTAAGAAACAAATAGTTGTTACCCCCATATGTCTCTGTATTATATGTATTTGGTTTGTGTGTGTGTGTGTGGCTGTTTTATTGTCAAATTTTAGTCATGTACCCCTCTAACAATGGAAAGCTTATCAACAAGTGTGCTTTGCTGGGATTGAAAAACTGGTGAGGAAAATTGGCAGGAAACAGATCAGTAGGATTAAACAAGCAGGTTTCTCCATCCCCACCATCCATGCTTCTTCAAGGTGACCTTGTGGTGATGGCTTCCCAGTAAGACGCATTAAAATAGTTCTGCCCTGGAAGAGCAGTTATTTGTTTGCAGGTCTGAAGGGTTACCAATCCTGTGCATCTTGAAAGGCACTCAAATGAACATGACCTTGTAAATTGGATTTCTATTAGCCAGTCCTGATGATAGCTCTTCATCAGTGAAATGGGAGGAAGTGCTCTCATTAGCTCCGGCTCTAAATACCTTTTCTTTTTTTAGTGACGCTTATTTTTGGTCGCTGTCATCCAAAATGGTGATGAATGGTAAAATCACCAGAGTCAATTCTGTATAAGGTCTTAAATAAACCTTAAACTATAGACAACTATTTTTGAATGCTTTTCAACTTTTAAAGTACTTGGAATGAGAAACAAAGATACAAGGGGCAGAAGCAATTATGGTAAAAATGCCTTAAACCTTGTTCTTTTTATGGTTCCTAAGGTTGATTTTGGCTCACAGCTCACATTTGTGCTATTTATCAAATTTGAAATGATAGGCTTTCTTTCTCTTCGTTTTCTGGATTGGACATAATAATTGAGAAGGAAAATACCAATTCTGAAATCCCTCTATGGGTTACAACTGAGCAGTGATTATGCTCTGGTTGTTTGATCTTTTCTTGGATTCTAGAAATTTTGCTAGTGTAGTTTAAGGTTGAAAAAAGTGATTTTTAAATTTTAAGAATGCTTACAGGGAATTTTTAGCTCTTAGATATCTTTTAAAAATTACACATTTAAAAAAATTTAATTTGAAATGACCTTATTGGGAAGGTTTTAGGGGAGGGAATATTCTTAATCAAAGTAGCAAACATCTGTGTTCTTTCTAGGCTTGTCTTTTGATTAGAATGGCCTCATCCATCACTGGGCTTTGATATGAACACCAAGAAGTCATGTCCTTTTGTTTTAAATGATAAATATGCCTTTGTCATGAATACTCATAGGCAATCCAGGATTTACATCTGAATTGTCAAAGTGTGACTGCCCAGCTTCTGTGATGAGTGACATTATTAGTGAAATAAAGAAGTTTTTAATTTGTCATGGATAGGTCTTCAATGGTGACATTGCTAGACTATGTGGGTCGTGATGTTAGAAAAAGTTATCCTTCCCCTACTCTTTCCAAGATTTGTCATTTATCAGCAAGAGGCAATCTGCCACAGGTTCTCTGTGAGCAATTTTACTTTAGTGCTCTTAGCCCATCTCTTCAGGTTTTATTATTTAGGTTTGATGGCTGGTTAGTTTCTATCAAAACTAATACTATTGAAGTAGCAGGTTTCTGGTGGCCAAACAACCAGCTATTATTGTTAAAGACAGTGTATCATTAAACTTTAGCTTTATTTCAAGGTCTGTGCCAATTATATTTTCTAAATAAGTGTCTTTGACATCTTTTTCCTCACATACCCCTATCTATTCACATGTATTTATGTATTGTGCTATATAAATACAACAAACTACATTTCATTGATACCTGCACATTTTTGTGTTAACCATCAAAACCCTTGGACAGTCAAGTTCACCTGTTGTATTTTGATTCTTACTTAGACTACTAAGAAATGAGGACCGTTCAAATGAAAAATATTGCATAGTCTTGATCATCTCTTCTCTGGAATAAAAAAGTATATTTTATTTGCCTTATTTCTTTCTTCACTATTAATGGGAAAATATTTTATTGTTTTAAAGTTTCATCTTGTGATCAATGTTTAAAATGTTTCATGTTGGTAATAAGTGGATCATTCTAATATTATGTATAAAAAGGCATTCTATGAAAATGTGTTTTAATGGTCACTTTGACGGAACTCGCACTATCTTTTTCATACTTTGCCTTTCTAATTTCAGCAAAACTTTCATAAGTTGTGGGGAGTGGTGCAAGGGTGGTTCAGTGGTAGGATGCTAGCCTTCCATGAGGGAGACCTGGGTTCGATTCCCAGACCATGCACCCCCCCAAAAAAGTAGTGGGGATTAGAGAAGTTTTCATTTTCTCCTTCTCAGCTGAATTGATTGGTTGTTGAATATACCAAAACCTTTTATTTAGAGTATTGGGAATATACAGAAAACTTCAGCTATGTATTTTGGTTTAATTCAACAGCAATTGTTTTCTGTTGGGAAACAATCATGGACAAGACTTCATTTTCTGTGAAACAGGTGACCTAGGCAATACTATAAAAACATGAAATAAAAGAAGAAAGAAAAACTTGGGAGGGAGAAAGAAAAAGACATTTCATAGAATGACTTTTATACATAATATTAGAATGATCTACTTATTACCAACATGAAACATTTTAAACATTGATCACAAGATGAAACTTTAAAACAACAAAATATTTTCCCATTAATAGTGAAGAAAATTCACTAAAATGGTTTCATCATTATAATGGCCCCACTTAAATTATGTTTTATTTGCAGTCATGTTCCTCTTACCACACTACTGTTTTAATCTTACATCAAAACTGAAGTTTTGCAAACATTTTTTAAAAAAAATACCTCTTGACTGCCAAAACAAGTGATTTTAAGACAAAAAGAAAAAAAGTACTTCATTAGATGTTAACTCTTATCCTCCCAAGTTTTTCTTTCTTCTTTTATTTTATGTTTTTATAGTATTGCCTAGGTCACCTGTTTCACAGAAAATGAAGTCTTGTCCATGATTGTTTCCCAACAGAAAACAATTGCTTAGCAACTCTAAAGCCCAACCTCTTACATTAATTGAGATTTTTGTACTGTAATCTAAGCGTCTGAGATTTTGAGACCCTAAGGCTTTCGCTCAACTTGAAGACACTGATGCCAGTGAGCCTCTGTCCAGAGTTAATCAGCTGCAGAATTTGTAAACTGCACATGTGTCAAAGTTGAAAATGTTAGCACTCTAATAGAAGCTTGAAAAGGTTAGATCTGATAAAAGCCGTCAGCAGTTAAAGAAAGTGATTTATGGGAAAGTAATGACACAAAATGCCTCATTTATCACTCATATATAGATAGGTTAAGGTTCCTGTGCCATACTTTAAAAAACTTGACCACTTCAAATTGTCAAAGTAGGTACTTAATTGCTCTTCATCCTTTACATTTTGAACTTATTTCATTTGAATTTGATAATTTTATCTACCATTACTTTACTGCAGTGCACTTCATATGGTCCCATTTAAAGTCATTCATATTTTGGATCTTTGAAAACTGCATCACTGGGCAGGCCACAGTGGCTCAGCAGGCAGAGTTCTCACCTGCCATGCTGGAGACCCGAATCAATTCCCAGAGCCTGCCCATGCAAACGAAAACAAAAACAAACAAACAAAAAACTGCCTCACTGATCCTTTTGAAGTTTTATCAGCTAAAACTGTTGGGAGGGAAGACTAAACCAATCATATATGTTATTTACATTTTTATTAAACACAAATACTGTGAAGATATGTTAAAGTTTCCATTTTTTCTAACACTTGTAATTTTCTTTAGCATTTTATAAACATCTAAATTTTCTATACATCTCACCTTAAAAAATGCAAACATGAGATTTTAAAGGACAGCCATCAGTTGATTAGCCATCCTACTAACTCAACTTAAATATTAAGTTCCACACAATTTAAATTTAATGAAAACCTGTCAGTCTGGTTAAACAGTCCTTTATAAAAAAGGATAAAAACCAAAGTTGAGACGTGCCAGCTTGTATTTCATTCTCAAATTGATTTAAAAACAGTTCTCAGTTACTTCTTTATACATTTGAAGAAAAGTATTTACAAATAATTTGGAATTGCAAAATATTTATATGCTTATTTTCATGTCAATTGGTTTATGCGTCATTAGCACTATTAAAATAAACTGTTTTACAAACTGCAGTATGTCAAAGCACAAATAAATAAATAATAAAGCACAAATTTTTGAGCAATTAAATGATTATTACAGTTTTAGGTTTCTAAATATGAAGGGTGGAATTGTAAAGGGCTTTGTAGACAGTAATTAGATCTTTAAATAGGCAGAAATGTCTCAAGGTTGCCTCTTAACCCTCCTTCAGCCAAAAAAGTAAACTTGAAAAGTTTGGCAGTTTTCACTGTTTCTCCGTAGTCCCCTTTCTTCAACAATGACATTCCAGATTCAATTTTAAAAGAAGTCAGAGCAATTTCTTCAACAAGACAAAGGCATGAAAATAAACGGGGAAAGGAACAACTATTCTAGGAAAGAGAGACTTAGGAGACATCACAACCAAGTGCGTTTGACCTTGTTTGCACCTTGATTTGAACAAACTGACTAGGAAAAAAAGACTTTTTTGAGACAATGGGTGGAAGTTGAATATGGATTAGGTGTTAGATAACATCACGGAACTCCTGTTAATTTTGTTAGGTGTGACAAAGCCATTGTGGTTATGTAAGAAAATGTCCTTTTTTAAAAGAAATGCATGTAAAATATATAGTGGTGAAATGACTTCAGTACCTGGGATTTGCTTTTAAATGCTCAGCAAAATAAATGCAATAATTGAAAGTGAGGGAGATATTTAAAAGACTAGGAGGGAGTGGGGAATAGAATCTGCATGATGGATATTTGGAGGATTTCTCAAGTTTTTGTATGTTTGAAAAATTTTATAATTAAAAACAAAAAAGTTAAGGAGATTGTCACATCCATCTTATCAAAATATTGTTTTTTATAGTATAAAATCATAACATCTTAAATTGTCTAATATTTTGTTGCAGCCAATCTTATCTTTAAAATCATATGGTATAAAGGGGGTGCAGAGGTAGTTCAGTGGTAGAATTCTCACCTTCCAGGGAGACCTGGGTTCGATTCCCAGTCAATGCACTTCCCAAAAAACAAACAAAACTTCAACAAATGGTGCTGCAATAATGGGGTAGTCATATGGAGAAATAATGAACTATAACCCCACCATGCAGCATACAAAATAAAAACAATAAAAAAATAAATAAATCGTATAGTTTAAATTAAGTGGAGTTTTTTTATCTCCAAAATTTACCACCAAAATCATCTAATTGGCTAACATAACATCACATCTAAAGAAAATATGTCATTAGATATTTTCATAGAACCCACTTACAAACCTGCATTCTTATAATATAGAAAAGGGCTAAGGAAGTCTAACATTTATAGAATATTTAACATTAGCATTCTTCTTTGTGCTTGGAAAAGTACATAGCTCCTACATATCAATTTGAATCATTTTCTCATTTAAAAAAATAGCAAATGTGTAATATCAGCCTTTTAATATTCCTGGCTAACTAATCTGAAAGCTTTTATAAATCATATTTTAAGCTTTTTTTAAAAAAAAAATAAAAAGCATTACAAAAGCATTCTCTTGAGTTGCAAATATAGTTTCCCAGCTTAAGAAATATTAAACTAAATGTATTTCTTCCTAGATACATCTATGTACAGAAAAAAAAATTGTACATTTAAATTAAAATCTTAATTCTGGTATGATTGTAAAAGTGCATCCGTATTTATTGGCTATTTTTAGCCATGGATACAATATTTTATCTTTAAATAAAACAAAACAAATATAAAAAACTGTAACTTTTAAAATATGCATGGGTTTGGAAAAAAATGTGTTCTTAATATAGATTTATCGTTTACCCTATTTATAACAATAGTATAGTTAACCAAATATATTATACTGTTCTATTTTTATAAATCATTTACATATATTAAGGCAACACAATTTAACCATCCAGAGATTAATCATTTTATTTAAAGGTGCTTTGTTGTTATTTTTTCGAATCCATGATTAGGAAATATTCATATTGTATATCATAGAAGTCAAACATGTCTAAATCTATGAAGCTTAATAGTTTGATCTAGTAACAACTATGAGGAACTGTATTAAAGTGCTTAATTACAGTGCAAGGAAAAGAGGAAGCACCATCTTTTAGCATATGATCTTTCAATTGTTCACCAAAGAATAAAGAAAGCATTCAAGCATGGTTTCAAGAACTGTCAGCAATAAGAAAATGCTAGGTACTTCATAGAAGACCTCTCTGGGAAATAGATTTAATTAAAAAGTAAAATAGACTTTTTATTTCAAAGAAATCTTTAAAATATTACAAAATTTCATAATATTAATATGTTAACAAGGGTTATTATCTTCTTATCCCAGGTGAGAAAAAGTCATAAATGAAGCTATTTGTTTGATTCACACAAGGGTGAATCTTATAAATATTTTTCTTTAGGTTTGATTTAAGACCGAGAATTATAACAAATTGTTGTATATAATAGTTTTAAAAGGGATTTTCTGATTCACCTATGCTGATTCAATCTCACCCATAAGTTAGGAATATTTTTAGCAGTCTTCCTGCTACTAAAAAGTTCTTTTACCCAAATTAAATTTCAGAGTGATCAGAAAAGTCAATATACGCATGTTTCACTATCAATATACAATACAGATACAATGTATATTGATCCCTGTTATAGCAACACTGATGCACTATTATCATGTATAAGAATTTCAGAGATGCTTTGTTTCTCCCCCAGTTACTTTAACATTAAAAAAAAAAAAGGCTTATTTATTTCCCATTGAGTTTACTCAAAAAGCCTAACAGTATGTCTCCAAGTTGCATTAATTTAGAGAAAGATAAACTGGCTGTTTGCTAAGTCGCTGTTTATAAACAACCCAGATCTATTCTTTTAGAGCTAGCATCTTGGGTTCAGCCTGCTTTGGCTCTGTCAAGGTTCTGGGGAGCCCGTCTGCTCTTATCAAGCATGAGACGTCAGTGTTAACGGTTACTTCCTGGCACCGAATGTCTTCGTGCTTAAATTGTCTTCATTTTAGGACACTTCCTTCAAGACAAATCAATCTAAGAGTTGTGTTTTTAAGTAATACTCTTTTGTGAAGAAACTGTTTCTGTACCAGGACTGCTATTTCTTCAAATAGTCAGTGACCAATGCGTTTATTCACTGTTCAACATAAAAAATGTGTATGTAAAGATTAATTTGGCAGTGTATTTAAAGACCTTATTAAAATCTCCAGTGCCTAGAATTCTGTTTAAAATGACACTATGAAACAATAGATGCATAGTACATAGACTTGTTTCCAATGTAGTTTATCCAGAGATGTAGCCACTAAAAATGTCTCCTCTGTTTCCATTAACATTGAGTTTCTCAGTTTAAATTAATATTCTACAAAAAACCCCACAAACAACTTTGTTCTTAAATGGTCATGCAGTACACTGAGTAATGGGTGAAGATTTGTTGCATTTTGACTGTAAGGAAAATAATGCCTCTGTGTGATAATGAGTATATGATTTGCATGTGTGTTGTATAATTCACAACATACATATGCATTCATCATGTTATCCTTTGCAATATGATGAATTATGTCAGTTTATTGCATATGTCTGCATGTACCTCTTCTCTTAATTAAAGCATTAATCACTGAAATTACCAAGATATGTAGTTTTACGGTACTTTTAAAATTTAACATGGATTTTTGCATAGTAATACACATATTATTTCTAATTGGTAGACTATGCTAAGACATTTTAAGTAAGGATTTCCATGTTATGATTCTATCGTATCAATTATTTTATGCTTACCTTAAGATATACTTACAACATACTTTTTAACCATTTTAAATTTTATTTGAGATTAATTTTCTAAATGACTAAAATTATCAAAGATAGATCTATTTATATATGTGTATATGGATGTAAATGTATATATATGATCACCTTTGAAATTTTGAAAACTATATTCAGTCTTACTGTGTATTTAAAATTTGAAGTTGATCTTTGCATAGTCATACACATTATTTTTCGTTGATAAACTATAATAGAATATTTTAAGTGAAGATTTCCAAGCTATGCTCCTATCATATCAATTTTAGATATGTTTCTGAATAGATACGTTCCATACACTTTAACTATTGTGTTGCTTAATAAGTGTTTCTTTCGTTTGAGATTATTTTTATTGGAGATTAATTTCTCAACACTTAACATTAGTTCATTTGTAAGTGATAAATATTAGCTAATAATGTGATTCAGTCCTTCAACCTTTGCAGAATAAAAATTATGATGCTTCAAAAGGAAAACATTTGGGAAAAGGGTACCACCTCATCATAGAATTTAGTTCTTAGGACTTTAGGGATAAGAAGGCCCATGAGGCAGCCTTCTTGCTAATTATTCCATTTAACTTTTCTTTGGAGAAAAGTTGTGTTTAATTTCCCCAAAACTGTTAATTTAACATTCACCACTTTCTCAGCCTAAGACCTTGGTTCCTACTGAACTGAAAAGATAGAGACCTTCCACGCGTGACTTCCTTTAGCCACCTCCCCCAATCCCATTCCTCTTCTTTTTGCTAATTCTTACAGTTTATCTCAGATGACAGTTCCTTATTACATTTTTCCTTTCTTCAGTTTTACCCTCTTCTTCAGAATTGCCAATGTTTGCCCATGCTTTGCAAGTCACCCGTGACTTATTCTGTAGAACTATTTACTTCTTCCTCTCTTCCCTCTGTTGAGCAACTTTTTACTCATTCATCCTGATGGCCTTTACTTCCCCTCCCACTTAACACTGAAGAACTTAGTTCTCCATGCTTGGTTTCAAAACCACTTAGGAATGTGTCTATGAGACATTACTTTGGTATTGAAAGGGTTATGCTCCTGTATCCTGCTCACCTGCCAAAACATTCTGTAATGTTTTGAAAGGCTAAGGAAACTCCAGCTATCTCACCTGGACCTGCACTGATATATTGCCTACAATAGTGAGCTCTTCAGAACCAGGAAAGCACAGGTCTCTCACACTTCACCCTTTCTTTGTAATGTCTTGATTTCTGGCACACTACTACAAGATTACTCTTCTGAGAGCATAGATCTGAGTGTGACACACTCCCTCTTTCTGTTGCTTATCTCTGTCCTATTCCATTCTGTTCTATGACCTAGGTGTCTAACTCATATGGCCGTGTCAGCAGATTTCCTTCCCTCTGACCTCCTTTTGGGTTCAGTCATTGGGAAGCACTGGCAGGAGATCAGAAGGTGAAAAGAGAGTGTCAGTAGGGTATTTGTTCCCTGTTTCCTTCCTTTTGGGCTACCTCAACAGGTTGGCTGCATATGGCAACTAAGTCAATTCTGGCAGGCAGTTCTCTCCATATAACTACTTTGTGGGCATTGGGTATCCTCTCCCTCTTGTGTCAGAATTGGGAAAGACTCCTAGCTGTTGATAGCTTTGAAGTATTAAACATCTTAATGGCTTCCATAAACTCTCTCTATACCTTCATAAATAGGGCCCTTTATAAAACATTCCTCAGGTTTCCCAGTTTGGGTGTGCCGTCTCTTTCATTCTGGGAAACCTCTTTAAAATCATCAGTTGTTGTCCATTCCCTGCAAAAGAAATTAAATTCCTCATCCCAGTGCACATTCAAGGTCTTCCACAGTCTGACCCTGCTTCTTTAGCCTTATCCCAAGATGTTCTCTGTATATACCTTCCTCATTCCAGCCTGACAAATGTGTCTCACATTGCCCTTTCAGCTTTCTTTTCTCCTATAGGTTCCAATACCTGAAATGTTCCTTATCCCTCCTGTTTTTGCCTTTTGTATATGACCTGCCCTTCTACTAAATCATTCCATTGAAATGATTGATCTAGAGTCTAGACTGACATCAACAAGTATTATATTTGAAACTAAAATTATTTTAAAAACATTTGGAGAATACTACACTAGTCTATGCATTACCAAAGTGTGCCATAAATATGTGAAAATCATAACTGTTCTATAGATTTCATTCTTGTATGCCATTTCCATAGTGGGTTCCACCTGGAATACCATATCAAAAATTATGCAGCATGTGTAAACAAAGAGCTGCTCCTATCGGCCTTTTCACTAAGTGTCTTTCATCTTCTGCTGTACTATACCTTGGGCAGTTTATTATAGTCTAACTGGTGAATATCCAGTTAATGACTGTTCACTCCTGTTAGGCAGTTATGGGGAAAGGCCAGTGGACAGGCTTTTGGGTAACCTCAGACTTCTTTTAGGTCAAGTGACAAGGGCTAGATTGGTTGTATCCAGGAATAGAAGGCCATTTAAACCAAATAGGGAAACTTAAATGGGGAAAAATGCCTGGGCCGTTTTCCAGAGAAAGCACTTGAGTGCCATGGACTGTGCCATTATTTATACTTACTAGTGTAGGTAATGTAGTTTGATACCATATTCATGACCAGAGTCACCATATTTATAAATTTAGCAGTCAGTGCTCAGAACTCACCTTTACTTAACTTGTCAGCAACACTTGACACAGCTTATTAATAGCTGTTAGAAGCATTTTCTTTGGCTTTCTGGGTACTGTACCCTCTGGATATTCTCTCTACCGTAGTAGCCATTCCCCCTCAGTCTCCGTTCATGATTCCTCCTGTTCTGTTCTCCTGGAATTGGAGCGTCCCAGGGCTCGGTGTTTGCTTTTCTTCTGTATGCATATTCTTGATGATCTCACTCAGTGTTGTGGCTTTACTATTTCCCAAATTTGTGTCTCCACCCTGGAACTCTCCTCTGGACTTCAGACCTATATTTCCAGCTGCCTACTCAACATCGCATATAGGATAGTTGGCTCAAACTTAACATGGCCAAATCTGAAGTCCAGATGTTCCTAAACATTTCCCCATCTCAGTTAATGACAACTCTGTTCTTCCATTTGGCTTAGGTTAAATACCTTGAAATCATTCTTATCTCTTTCTACCACACTCCACTTCTGATCTTTCCAGAAAGCCGGTTAACTCAACTATAGAAATATATCCAGAAGGGGTAACTATGGTATATACATACAATGGACTACTGAAAGGCTGCAAGAAGGAATGAAGTTGTTTGGCATGCAACTAGGTGAATGAACCTTAAGGACAGTATACTGAATGAAATGTCAGAAACAGAAAGACAGATATTATCATGCCTCACTTATATGGACTAACTGTAATATAAAAACTCAGTGACACTGAAGTCAAGAGCATGGATGCTGGTTGAGACCTATTGTAAAGGGTCCTAGAATATGAGCTCTTACAGTAATCATATATATTCAGGAATTATAACTGCTATTTATAAATTCTGAGATAATCAGCCATTTGCATATAGCCTGTTTGTATTTCCATAAGCATCAGGTATTTGTGTGACAGCTGAGACTCAGAATTAGAGCTCTGAAGCTATGAAAGTCAGCAGTACCCCATACAGAAGCTGTCTAAAAAGTTTAAAAAGGGATCAGACTTCAACTAGAGCTATGAAGGAAGCTGATCTGGATAGGACTAAGGGAGATCAGAATATAGGGTACAGGATGGTATTGTCCATATTTTAAAACTTCAGCTTCTGCGTGAGACCAAGTGGGGAGATGTTTATTTGGTGCAAAATTTATATTTTGCATAGTATATTACCTAATTTAATTTGTATGCACAGTTTAGTTGAACACTGTAAGTACATGGAATCTTGAACAGGGCAAGAGACTTTGTGGGTTTGTCCAGGTTAGTCTGGTGCCCTGATATATCCCAGAGTAATTTGGTCAGTGAATAAAGTATTTTGCAAAGTCTCTTTGGGGGACTGGGGAGAAAGGAGGAAATATTCAGCCTCCTCGTTTGGAGAATTTCTGATATATTCTCCCAAACAAATCTACAGACAAGCCCTCGATCTTGAGGTTCACCCATATGAAACTTATTCCTGCAAAGGATAGGCTAGGCCTATTTAAAATTATGCCTAAGAGTCACCCCCCAGAGAACCTCTTTTGTTGCTCAGATGTGGCCTCTTTCTCTCAACCAACTCAGCAAGTAAATTCACTGCCCTGCCCCACTACATGAAACATGACTCCCAGGGGTGTAAATCTCCTTGGCAGTGTGGGATAGAAATCCTAGAATGAACTGGGACTCAGCATCAAGGGATTGAGAAAACCTTCTTGACCAAAAGGGGGAAGAGAGAAATGCGACAAAATAGTTTCAGTGGCTGAGAGATTTCAAAGAGTTGAGAGGTCATCCTAGAGGTTATTCTTATGCATTATATAGATATATCTTTTTAGTTTAAGTGTGTTGGAGTGGCTGGAGGGAAATACCTGAAACTGCTGAGCTCTGTTCCAGGAGCCTTGATTCTTGAAGATGATTATATAAACATAACTTTTACAGTGTGATTGTGTGATTGTGAAAACCTTGTGTCTGATGCTCCTTTTATCCAGGGTTTGGACAGATGAGTGAAAAAAATATGGATAAAAATATATATAAATTATAGGAGGGATAAGGGGTAAATGAATTAGGTAGACAGAAATACTAGTGGTCAATAAGAGGGAGGGGTGAGGGATATGAAATGTATGAGTTTTTTTCTTTTTGCTTTTTATTTCTTTTTCTGGAATGATGCAAATGTTCGAAAAAATAATCATGTTGATGAATATACAACTATATGATGATATTGTAAGCCATTGATTGTACCCATGTATGGACTGTATGTGTGCAAAGATGTGTCAATAAAAAAATTTTAAATATAAACATATATCCAGAACCCAACTTTTTTTTTTTTTAAACTATCTCCACTACTGTCACTTGTTCCAAACCACCCTCTTTCCGGGATTATTGATATGATGTCTGAACTGGTCTCACAGCTTCCATCCTCACTCTCATACAGTCTCTTCTCTACATAGCATTTAGATCATACTTTTAAAATGTAAGTAAGATCATGTGACTCCTCTACTCAGAATCTTTCAGTGGTTTCCTATTTCACTGAGGGGAAAAGCCAGCACCCTTACATCCCTATACCATCCCACTACCATCCCACACACTCTAGCCCAGTCACTGCCATGCCTCATCTCCTACCACATTCCTACTCATTCTGTACCAGCCTCACTGGCCTCTTTGCTGTTCCTCAGAGTTTCCAGGTACAGTGTTGCTTCAGGTCCTTTGCACTGACTGTACCCTTTGCATGAAACACTTTTCTCAGATAGATACATGGTTCACTGTCAGATGTCAGCTACAACATCACTTTCTCAGACAGACCTGCCGTGAGCCCCCCTCATAAAACTGTGACATTCAGCAACAGCCCCCATCTTCCTCCTTCACTTTATGTTTCTCCAAAGTTCCTTCATCTTGTAATATGACTTTTTTTTGCATGGGCAGGCATTGGAAATTGAACCCGAATAACATGACTTTTAATGTTCCATAAACAGATTTGTTTCTGTTTTGTTGATTACTCTAATAGGCTTTTAATAAATGTTTTCTGAATGGGCTTATTTTAAACAAGTATACTATGTTTTTTAAAGATAAATATCATGTACTGACTTCCGGAGAAGATGGTGGCTTAGTAAGACGTGCGGGTCTGAGTTCCTCCTCCAGAACAGCTACTAAAGAAACAGAAATGGTATAGAACAGCTCCCGGAGCCACGACAGAGACCAAAAAGACAGCGTACCCCATTCTGGAATGGCTGAACCGGCTGGGAGAATCCGGTGTGGTGAGATCCCCGAGGGGTGTGCGCTTCCCCGGGCCGAGGCGGCTGGTGGCCGGAGCCCCTCCCTCCCTCCTTCCCGGGCCGGCTGGGAGATTTGGACAGGCGGTCCCCCTCAAGCCACGGCGGCTGGTGCCCCCCCCCATGCACGGATTCCCGGGCCGGCTGAGAGATTTGGATCGGCACTCCCCCAAGCCGTGGCGGCCAGCGCCCCACCCCACGCGCGGATTCCCGGGCCGGCTGGGATATTTGGAGTGGCACTCCCCCAAGCCACTTCAGCTGGCAAGCCTACCCCACAGCGCGAGTCTTCCAAAGTTAAAGGAGCCACAGCATCTTTTACTGGTGGGACCTGCAGACAGATGAGCGCCACATACTGGGCAGGATAAGAAAAACAGAGCCCAGAGATTTCACAGGAAAATCTTTCAACCTGCTGGGTCCCCCACCCAGGGAAATCTGATTAAATGTGCAGACACCAGCAAAAAATAACGGATCACGCCAGGAAAATTGAAGATATGGCTCAGTCAAAGGAACAAACCAATAGTTCAAATGAGATACAGGAGCTGAGACAACTAATTCTGAATATACGAACAGAAATGGAAAACCTCTTCAAAAACCAAATCAATAAATTGAGGGAGGACATGAAGAAGACATGGGCTGAACAAAAAGAAGAAATAGAAAGTCTGAAAAAACAAATCACAGAACTTATGGGATTGAAGGACAAAGTAGAAAAGATGGAAAAACAATGGATACCTACAATGGTAGATTTAAAGAGACAGAGGCTAGAATTAGTGAACTGGAGGATGGAACATCTGAATTCCAAAAAGAAACAGAAACTATAGGGAAAAGAATGGAAAAATTTGAGCAGGGGATCAAGGAACTGAATGATAATATGAAGCACACAAATATACGTGTTGTGGGTGTCCCAGAAGGAGAAGAGAAGGGAAAAGGAGGAGAAAAACTAATGGAAGAAATTATCACTGAAAATTTCCCAACTCTTATGAAAGACCTAAAATTACAGATCCAAGAAGTGCAGCGCACCCCAAAGAGATTAGACCCAAATAGGCGTTCTCGAAGACACTTACTAGTTAGAATGTCAGAGGTCAAAGAGAAAGAGAGGATCTTGAAAGCAGCAAAAGAAAAACAATCCATCACATACAAGGGAAACCCAATAAGACTATGTGTAGATTTCTCAGCAGAAACCATGGAAGCTAGAAGACAGTGGGATGATATATTTAAATTACTAAAAGAGAAAAACTGCCAACCAAGACTCCTATATCCAGCAAAATTGCCCTTCAAAAATGAGGGAGAAATTAAAACATTTTCAGACAAAAAGTCACTGAGAGAATTTGTGACCAAGAGACCAGCTCTGCAAGAAATACTAAAGGGAGCACTAGAGTCAGATATGAAAAGACAGAAGAGAGAGGTATGGAGAAGAGTGTAGAAAGAAGGAAAATCAGATATGATATATATAATACAAAAGGCAAAATGGTAGAGGAAAATATTATCCAAACAGTAATAACACTAAATGTCAATGGACTGAATTCCCCAATCAAAAGACATAGACTGGAAGAATGGATTAAAAAACAGGATCCTTCTATATGCTGTCTACAGGAAACACATCTTAGACCCAAAGATAAACATAGGTTGAAAGTGAAAGGTTGGGAAAAGATATTTCATGCAAATAACAACCAGAAAAGAGCAGGAGTAGCTATACTAATATCCAACAAATTAGACTTCAAATGTAAAACAGTTAAAAGAGACAAAGAACGACACTATCTACTAATAAAAGAAACAATTAAACAAGAAGACATAACAATCATAAATATTTATGCACCGAACCAGAATGCCCCAAAATATGTGAGGAATACACTGCAATCACTGAAAAGGGAAATAGACACATATACCATAATAGTTGGAGACTTCAATTCACCACTCTCATCAATGGACAGAACATCTAGACAGAGGATCAATAAAGAAATAGAGAATTTGAATATTACAATAAATGAGCTAGACTTAACAGATATTTATAGGACATTACATCCCACAACAGCAGGATACACCTTTTTCTCAAGTGCTCATGGATCATTCTCAAAGATAGACCGTATGCTGGGTCACAAAGCAAGTCTTAACAAATTCAAAAAGATTGAAATCATACACAACACTGTCTCGGATCATAAAGGAATGAAGTTGGAAATCAATAATAGGTGGAGTGCCAGAAAATTCACAAATACGTGGAGGCTCAACAACACACTCTTAAACAACGAGTGCGTCAAGGAAGATATTGCAAGAGAAATTAGTAAATATCTCGAGGCGAATGAAAACGAAAACACAATTTATCAAAACCTATGGGACGCAGCAAAGGCAGTGTTAAGACGGAAATTTATTGCCCTAAATGCCTATATCAGAAAAGAAGAAAAGGCAAAAATGCAGGAATTAACTGTCCACTTGGAAGAACTGGAGAAAGAACAGCAAACTAATCCCAAAGCAAGCAAAAGGAAAGAAATAACAAAGATTAGAGCAGAAATAAATGAAATTGAAAACATGAAAACAATAGAGAAAATCAATAAGACCAGAAGTTGGTTCTATGAGAAAATCAATAAGATTGATGGGCCCTTAGCAAGACTGACAAAAAGAAGAAGAGAGAGGATGCAAATAAGTAAGATCAGAAATGGAAGAGGAGACATAACCACTGACCTCACAGAAGTAACGGAGGTAATAACAGGATACTATGAACAACTTTACGCTAATAAATACAACAATTTAGATGAAATGGATGGGTTCCTGGAACGACATGAACAACCAACTTTGACTCAAGAAGAAATAGATGACCTCAACAAACCAATCACAAGTAAAGAAATTGAATCAGTCATTCAAAAGCTTCCCAAAAAGAAAAGTCCAGGACCAGATGGCTTCACATGTGAATTCTACCAAACATTCCAGAAAGAATTAGTACCAACTCTGCTCAAACTCTTCAAAAAAATCGAAGTGGAGGGAAAGCTACCTAATTCATTCTATGAAGCCAACATCACCCTCATACCAAAACCAGGCAAAGATATTACAAAAAAGAAAACTACAGGCCAATCTCTCTAATGAATATAGATGCAAAAATCCTCAACAAAATTCTAGCAAATCGAATCCAGCAACACATTAAAAGAATTATACATCATGACCAAGTAGGATTCATCCCAGGTATGCAAGGATGGTTCAACATAAGAAAATCAATTAATGTAATACACCATATCAACAAATCAAAGCAGAAAAATCACATGATCATCTCAATTGATGCAGAGAAGGCATTTGACAAGATTCAACATCCTTTCCTCTTGAAAACACTTCAAAAGATAGGAATACAAGGGAACTTCCTTAAAATGATAGAGGGAATATATGAAAAACCCACAGCTAATATCATCCTCAATGGGGAAAAATTGAAACCTTTCCCCCTAAGATCAGGAACAAGACAAGGATGTCCATTATCACCACTATTATTCAACATCGTGTTGGAGGTTCTAACCAGAGCAATAAGACAAGAAAAAGAAATACAAGGCATTAAAATTGGAAAGGAAGAAGTAAAACTATCACTGTTTGCAGACGATATGATACTATATGTCGAAAACCCGGAAAAATCCACAACAAAACTACTAGAGCTAATAAATAAGTACAGCAAAGTAGCAGGTTACAAGATCAACATTCAAAAATCTGTAGCATTTCTATACACTAGCAATGAACAAGCTGAGGGGGAAATCAAGAAACGAATTCCATTTACAATTGCAAGTAAAAGAATAAAATACCTAGGAATAAATTTAACTAAAGAGACAAAAAACCTATTCAAAGAAAACTACAAAAAACTGCTAAAAGAAATCACAGAAGACCTAAATAGATGGAAGGGCATACCGTGTTCATGGATTGGAAGACTAAATATAGTTAAGATGTCAATCCTACCTAAATTGATTTACAGATTCAATGCAATACCAATCAAAATCCCAACAACTTATTTTTCAGAAATAGAAAAACCAATAAGCAAATTTATCTGGAAGGGCAGGGTGCCCCGAATTGTTAAAAGTATCTTGAGGAAAAAAAACGAAGCTGGAGGTCTCACACTGCCGGACTTTAAGGCATATTATTAAGCCACAGTGGTCAAAACAGCATGGTATTGGCATAAAGATAGATATATTGACCAATGGAGTCTAATACAGTGCTCAGATATAGACCCTCTCATCTATGGACATTTGATCTTTAATAAGGCAGTCAAGCCAGCTCACCTGGGACAGAACGGTCTCTTCAATAAATGGTGCCTAGAGAACTGGATATCCATATGCAAAAGAATGAAAGAGGACCCGTATTTCACACCCTATACAAAAGTTAACTCAAAATGGATCAAAGATCTAAACATGAGGTCTAAGACCATAAAACAGTTAGAGGAAAATGTAGGGAGATATCTTATGAAACTTACAATTGGAGGCGGTTTTATGGACCTTAAACCTAAAGCAAGAACACTGAAGAAAGAAAGAAAGAAATGGGAGCTCCTCAAAATTAAACACTTTTGTGCATCAAAGAACTTCATCAAGAAAGTAGAAAGACAGCCTACACAATGGGAGACAATATTTGGAAACGACATATCGGATAAAGGTCTAGTATCCAGAATTTATAAAGAGATTGTTCAACTCAACAACAAAAAGACAGCCAACCCAATTACAAAATGGGAAAAAGACTTGAACAGACACCTACCAGAAGAGGAAATACGGATGGCCAAGAGGCACATGAAGAGATGCTCAATGTCCCTGGCCATTAGAGAAATGCAAATCAAAACCACAATGAGATATCATCTCACACCCACCAGAATGGCCATTATCAACAAAACAGAAAATGACAAGTGCTGGAGAGGATGCGGAGAATGAGGCACACTTATCCACTGTTTGTGGGAATGTCAAATGGTGCAACCACTGTGAAAGGCAGTTTGGCAATTCCTCAAAAAACTGAATATAGAATTGCCATACGACCCAGCAATACCATTGCTAGGTATCTACTCAAAGGACTTAAGGGCAAAGACACAAACGGATATTTGCACACCAATGTTTATAGCAGCATTATTTACAATTGCAAAGAGATGGAAACAGCCAAAATGTCCATCAACAGACGAGTGGCTAAACCAAACTGTGGTATATACATACGATGGAATATTATGCAGCTTTAAGACAGGATAAACTTATGAAGCATGTAATAACATGGATGGACCTAGAGAACATTATGCTGAGTGAGTCTAGCCAAAAACTAAAAGACAAATACTGTATGGTCCCACTGATGTGAACCGACATTTGAGAATAAACTTGGAATATGTCATTGGTAACAGAGACCATCAGGAGTTAGAAACAGGGTAAGATAATGGGTAATTGGAGCTGAAGGGATACAGACTGTGCAACAGGACTAGATACAAAAACTCAAAAATGGACAGCATAATACTACCTAATTGTAATGTAATTATGTTAAAACCTTGAATGAAGCTGCATCTGAGCTATAGTTTTTTGTTTGTTTGTTTGTTTGTTTGTTTGGATTTTTTGTTTTTTTTCTTTTTACTTTTTTTCTTTTTTATATATTTTTTCTATTTTTTATGTTTATTATTTTTATTTTTTTCTCTATGTTATCATTCTATATCTTTTTCTGTTGTTTTGCTAGTTCTTTTCCTAAATCGATGCAAATGTACTAAGAAATGATGATCATACATCTATGTGATATTAAGAATTACTGATTGCGTATGTAGAATGGAATGATTTCTAAATGTTGTGTTAGTTAATTTTTTTTAATTAATAAAAAATATATATATCATGTATTAATGTTAAGGGCCAAATTGTTTATGTTACAGCATTTGCTATCCCCAAAGTTTCTGACACTCAGAGGGAATGTTGCAGATCTAATATATGTGCAATAGAAATAAGCAACCATCAGTCTTTCAGTTTTACAGTTTGAAGAAAACAAGACAGGGCTATCCACTCTATGCCTTGCTTATGTTTTACCAGGAAGCCCAACAGCAGTTTCTCAGATAAATAATACCAACTTGCAAAAAGTCATTATTGATATTGTTTCATGTGCTATTATATTAGTCTGCTTGGAGATGATATTATAATTAACTTATCAAATGCTTTATGAGAAATGCATACTCTGATGCATATTTTAACTACTTACTGACCAGTTCAATCTTCAAAATTAATTATGCAAATACTCCAAATGTTAGCAGATTAAAATTAAAGCAGGAAGTGGCATCTTGGAGCCAATTGAAATAAGTACACATCCTCCTATTTCCATTTTGATTACCAACTATTATACAAAATGATTTTATTGAATTGAAAAGATTCATAGTGTTGGCCATCTCTCCACACATCACGAACAACAAAAATTGAGACATTTATATTACAAATGGAGTATCTTGCAAAGTCTTGTTCTTTTTTTGAGCTGTATTTGAACATTCATCTGAAATGCTGTATTTACTACACAAGTCCACATAACTTAGCTTAAACAACTTCCTTTTACATGGAAAAAGGATTTTCTCGGGTCACAGTGTTTTCATCAATTACTATTTGCTGAAAATGCTCCCAAAACCAAAGTTTGGGTGGCCACAAAATTTTGAGGTTTGCTGCCTGTGATACTAAAACGCTAAAGTTTCAGAGACGTTCTACCACAAGGAGATGATATTCAACATTGTTTAACCATACGTTTCCCAAACTTTTTGACCAAGAATCACTTTTCATCTAATACCTGTGTCCCTCTTTGGCAAACCCACTTGGACTCTCTTTCATGGACTACTGACAGAAGTTGATAAATAAATGGTGGGATGTGCATGAGGTGGGGGCAGGGGTCAACTGCTACTTCTAAGCTATCTATAAAGAGATGATATGACCACTTAGGCATCCTGAGTAACCATAGTTTTTGTACTTGAAAAGTGCAGATAGAGGGCGGGCCGCGGTGGCTCAGCGGGCAAAGTGCTTGCCTGCTATGCCGGAGGACCTCGGTTCGATTCCCGGCCCCAGCCCATGTAACAAATACGGAGAAACAGAATACAATAAAAACAAGAAAATGTTTCCCTTTCTTCCTTCCTTCCTTCCTTCTATCCTTCCTTCCTTCTCTCTGTCTTTCCTTTAAAAAAAAAAAAAAAAAAAAAAAAAGTGCAGATAGCGTTCCCTTAGATTTGATGTTGCAAACTAAATTACAGGGAACAGGCAAACAACATAAAGGGGTAGGACTGTGGTAAACTTGAGGACAAGTACCACTTCTCTATTGTGCAGCCATTACTCAGTCCAAACCAGTTGTGGCTATGTAGAAATCATGGGCCTGGTATTGTTAGATTTCCCGAATCTTCAAACAATGTTGGAAATCCACACTTTTATGTTCTCCTGCATTTTAAATGTTGAGAACTAATTCCATTAAAAAAAACACTGGAAGTACAACAAAATGTATTCCAGGAACACCTAAGTGTAACCTCTGCTTAAAAAGGAATTGGCATATCATCATAAAAACAAAAGTCATATTGCAGTAACTTCAAATGAACTCCCTCTGCTGTGTATATAAAACCCTTAGAAAATCAAAGTAACTACCACCAACAACATTTTTGAGAACAGTCTATTTCCAACTAGGTGTGAAATATTCAATTCTAAAAAGCATTAAAGACCAATTATCTTCATTACATTCATCAAATAATTATAATGGCAATTTAGTATTTGTAAAGCATGTTTGCAGTTTACAAAGTATCAAAAATTGAACAATAAAATGATATTTTGTAGGAAAGAACTTTTGAATGAAAATAGGAACTCCCTAAGTTTTATTCTGGAATACCTAAAATTTAGATGCTGAATTTTAACTCTAACATTTTCTATTTAAGCAAGGAAAATAATTCTTTTGTAATTTGAGAAGGAAAGAATAGATGGCACCAAGTGTCCAAGAGTATTTTGCATAGCTTAGATGAGTGCCTACAGAAAATAGCATATGTCTGTAAAACACTGGGAAAGGAAGAGTTAAAATTGTGGGTCATTTGTTTGAACTCCAGCCCACAGTTTGTAAAGGAAATGGCAGAGCACACCACTGGAGAGAACCAACCAAAATGTCAATAAAATGCTAGAGAAGTTGCAGAGTAAAAGGCAGATTTCCTCACCAGGCACTCACACCCCAAGGTAATTAAGACTGGTAGTAATGTGGGAAGTACATCACTGGAATATTGGCATTGCTAGAGCTAAAGCTGTTACTACCAAATGTGTAAACTGTGACCTAAGTTCAACTTTAAAGTAATTTGTGATGTCTTTGTTTAGCTTTGGAGAATTTTGTGACCATTGTCTAGCAAAATTAAACTCAGAGCAAAACCTGTTTAAATAAGGTATGAAATTCTTAAACAAAACAAACTGCTATCACAAGTTAAAGCATTTTTTACTGTAAGCTCAATAGTCATCAGATGTGTTTTCCAAATAATATCCAGCAAAGATCCTACTGCATAACACCAGTTACAAGCTGATGTTTATCTAATAAACATATGAAATATAGTATAAATTGAATAATATGTCATGAAATAAGATACAAAAGCTTACTATCAACATCAAGACATGTTTTAAGACATGAAGTTCTTAGGATCTCTAAGCTTCTGCAAAACATTTTTTATGTTGGGCTTTGCTTTCTCTGGGTTTAGTTTTTCTTAAGATGTGGATCTTCATGGCCCACAAAGAAAAAAAAAATAAAAATGGAACAGAAACTTGAATTCAGTATTGATTATGTAAACTTTTTTTCAACTTAGCTTTGTTTTCTGAACTGAAAGGAACACTCGTTCCAGCCAAAGTGAATCAAAAAGTACCTTGAGTTTGGCCGTAAAAAAATAAAAGAAGTTTTGTATGTTGCAAAAGCACAGAAACATGAAAATGCATGGTCTAGGGAATTGTAAATACTTTGGTTATTTCTGAAACATAAATTATGTGTCAGTGAATGGAGGAGATGAGATTGGAATAGTGGGAAGAGCCAGGTCATAATGGAAATTTGGAGAAACCACCTGGGCATTGGGGAGACTTTGAAGTATTTTAATCAGAGGAATAGCATGAGCATATTTTTATTTTAAAAAGACCATTTTGGCAGTGATGTGTAGAACAGATTGGAAAGAGAAAGGACTAGGAGTCAGGGATGATTGCAAATTCATTTGAGAAATAAGAGGCAGTAGACTGTCATGTTTAAGAGGACTGTAGATCCAAGAACTAGGTGTTTTGAGTTGCATTCTGGTGCTATCACTTCTTAGTTGTCCCTTATCTTCTCTGTGCCTCAGTTTGCTAATCTCTAAAATGGGGGTAATAATAGTATCTACCTCATACAGATGCTGTGAGAATTAAATGGTTTCATATGTGTGAAGCATTTAAAACAATATCAAGCACACAGTAATCACTCAGTGGGTTAGTAATTATTAGTAGTTATTAATTCTTAAACAATTGTAAATTGACTAAGAAAAGGAATAAAAGATGATAAATTAGCAACAGGTTGAAAAATAGGAGAATCCAGGAATTTCCTGGTAAAATGTAGAGCTGTGCTTTGCCCAATCATAAACTGCTCTATACACTATTATAAACTATCTCTTTTATATAATATTACAATACAAACCACCATAGAGAGATTTGCAAAATGCCTTTTGGATAGCTTTTATTGTTTATCATAGTAATTCCTAGAGATGGAAGGCTATTGAGGCAGTGTATAAACCCATCGCCTTAAAAATTTTATTTTTCATTCTAAAAAAATTCTCAATTGTATTTTTCCTTACCCCTTCCCCCATTTTGATTTAAAAACAAGAAAAGAGTCTCTGGAAATTTTGTTTTTTTCTCCATTTGCCTGAATTTTACTAGGAGTTGATAAATTCCATCACCAGATGTTTGACAATAGAAACTTTGCCAATATTTTGTTCTATCCTTCCATTTAATGGTAAAAAAATCAAAGTCTTTGTCACGCTAAACTAATATTGTAAGAGGGAATTCTGCAATGAGGGGACTCTAACAAAGGCCCACCTTCTGGTGGAGCCCTGCTGCTTTGTA